>NW_027601187.1:82500-87500 GCF_964058835.1 Carex rostrata
GCGGGGGAAAACTAAGCGGATGCGGCCACGCGTTGGGGAAAACTAAGCGGATACGGCCAAGTGTTGGGGAAAAATGGCCCGAAAACAGCCCAGCGGCAAGCGGAAGCGGCTAACGTTGGGGAAAAGTGACCCGAAAACAGTTAAGCGGGGGAAAACTAAGCGGATGCGGCCACGCGTTGGGGAAAACTAAGCGGATACGGCCAAGAGTCGGTGGAAATAGGCCCGAAAACAGTCCAGCGGCAAGCGGAAGCGGCTAACGTTGGGCAAAAGTGACCCGAAAACAGTTCAGCGGGGCAAATTTTTGAAATTTTTTTTGAAATTCTGAAATTTTTTTGAATTTTTGAAGTTTTTTTGGGTTTTTGGACTTTTTTTGAATTTTTGAAATTTTTGAATTTTTTTGAATTTTTTTGAATTTTTTGAATTTTTTTTGAATTTTTGAATTTTTTTTTTTTTTTTGAATTTATTTGATTTTATAAATTTTTTGTGATTTTTTGAGATTTTTTTGAATATTTTACATGGGTGATTTTGACTTGGGGGATTTTCAGGGGGTGGTAACCCTGGGCGTGGCTAGAGCCTCAAAATGCATATTCCCCTATAGGGGGGCAAGGTTTTCAAAAATGGGTGCCCCCTCATGTACACGCGCGTGGGTGTACATGGCCCCGTCGGTGCCAGCGTGGGTGGAAAATGGCCCGAAAACAGCCCAGCGGCAAGCGGAAGCGGCTAACGTTGGGCAAAACTGACCCGAAAGCAGTATAGCTTGGAAAATTAAGCGGATGCAGCCAATTGTTGGCGAAAACTAAGCGGATACGGCCAAGTGTCGGTGAAAAATGGCCCGAAAACAGTCCAGCGGCAAGCGGAAGCGGCTAACGTTGGGCAAAAGTGACCCGAAAACAGTTCAGCGGGGGAAAACTAAGCGGATGCGGCCACGCGTTGGGGAAAACTAAGCGGATACGGCCAAGTGTGGGGGAAAAATGGCCCGAAAACAGCCCAGCGGCAAGCGGAAGCGGCTAACGTTGGGCAAAAGTGACCCGAAAACAGTTCAGCGGGGGAAAACTAAGCGGATGCGGGCACGCGTTGGGGAAAACTAAGCGGATGCGGCCAAGTGTCGGTGGAAATTGGCCCGAAAACAGCCCAGCGGCAAGCGGAAGCGGCTAACGTTGGGCAAAAGTGACCCGAAAACAGTTCAGCGGGGGAAAACTAAGCGGATGCGGCCACGCGTTGGGGAAAACTAAGCGGATACGGCCAAGAGTCGGTGGAAATTGGCCCGAAAACAGTCCAGCGGCAAGCGGAAGCGGCTAACGTTGGGCAAAAGTGACCCGAAAACAGTTCAGCGGGGCAAAACTAGGCGGATGCGGCCACGCGTTGGGGAAAACTAAGCGGATACGGCCAAGTGTGGGGGAAAAATGGCCCGAAAACAGCCCAGCGGCAAGCGGAAGCGGCTAACGTTGGGGAAAAGTGACCCGAAAACAGTTAAGCGGGGGAAAACTAAGCGGATGCGGCCACGCGTTGGGGAAAACTAAGCGGATGCGGCCAAGTGTCGGTGGAAATTGGCCCGAAAACAGCCCAGCGGCAAGCGGAAGCGGCTAACGTTGGGCAAAAGTGCCCCGAAAACAGTTCAGCGGGGGAAAACTAAGCGGATGCGGCCACGCGTTGGGGAAAACTAAGCGGATACGGCCAAGAGTCGGTGGAAATTGGCCCGAAAACAGTCCAGCGGCAAGCGGAAGCGGCTAACGTTGGGCAAAAGTGACCCGAAAACAGTTCAGCGGGGGAAAACTAAGCGGATGCGGGCACGCGTTGGGGAAAACTAAGCGGATGCGGCCAAGTGTCGGTGGAAATTGGCCCGAAAACAGCCCAGCGGCAAGCGGAAGCGGCTAACGTTGGGCAAAAGTGACCCGAAAACAGTTCAGCGGGGGAAAACTAAGCGGATGCGGCCACGCGTTGGGGAAAACTAAGCGGATACGGCCAAGAGTCGGTGGAAATTGGCCCGAAAACAGTCCAGCGGCAAGCGGAAGCGGCTAACGTTGGGCAAAAGTGACCCGAAAACAGTTCAGCGGGGCAAATTTTTGAAATTTTTTTTGAAATTTTTTTGAATTTTTGAAATTTTTGAAGTTTTTTTGGGTTTTTGGACTTTTTTTGAATTTTTGAAATTTTTGAATTTTTTTGAATTTTTTTGAATTTTTTGAATTTTTTTTGAATTTTTGAAATTTTTTTTTTTTTTTTGAATTTATTTGATTTTATAAATTTTTTGTGATTTTTTGAGATTTTTTTGAATATTTTACATGGGTGATTTTGACTTGGGGGATTTTCAGGGGGTGGTAACCCTGGGCGTGGCTAGAGCCTCAAAATGCATATTCCCCTATAGGGGGGCAAGGTTTTCAAAAATGGGTGCCCCCTCATGTACACGCGCGTGGGTGTACATGGCCCCGTCGGTGCCAGCGTGGGTGGAAAATGGCCCGAAAACAGCCCAGCGGCAAGCGGAAGCGGCTAACGTTGGGCAAAACTGACCCGAAAGCAGTATAGCTTGGAAAATTAAGCGGATGCAGCCAATTGTTGGCGAAAACTAAGCGGATACGGCCAAGTGTCGGTGAAAAATGGCCCGAAAACAGTCCAGCGGCAAGCGGAAACGGCTAACGTTGGGCAAAAGTGACCCGAAAACAGTTCAGCTGGGGGAAATTAAGCGGAAGCAGCCAAGCGTTGGGGAAAACCAAGCGGATACGGCCAAGAGTCGGTGGAAAATGGCCCGAAAACAGTCCAGCGGCAAGCGGAAACGGCTAACGTTGGGACAAAGTGACCCGAAAACAGTTCAGCTGGGGAAAATTAAGCGGATGCAGCCAAGCGTTGGGGAAAACTAAGCGGATCCGGCCCAGAGTCGGTGGAAATTGGCCCGAAAACAGTCCAGTGGCAAGCGGAAGCGGCTAACGTTGGGCAAAAGTGACCCGAAAACAGTTCAGCGGGGGAAAACTAAGCGGATGCGGCCACGCGTTGGGGAAAACCAAGCGGATACGGCCAAGTGTTGGGGAAAAATGGCCCGAAAACAGCCCAGCGGCAAGCGGAAGCGGCTAACGTTGGGGAAAAGTGACCCGAAAACAGTTAAGCGGGGGAAAACTAAGCGGATGCGGCCACGCGTTGGGGAAAACTAAGCGGATGCGGCCAAGTGTCGGTGGAAATTGGCCCGAAAACAGCCCTGCGGCAAGCGGAAGCGGCTAACGTTGGGCAAAACTGACCCGAAAACAGTTCAGCGGGGGAAAACTAAGCGGATGCGGCCACGCGTTGGGGAAAACTAAGCGGATACGGCCAAGAGTCGGTGGAAATTGGCCCGAAAATAGTCCAGCGGCAAGCGGAAGCGGCTAACGTTGGGCAAAACTGACCCGAAAACAGTTCAGCGGGGGAAAACTAAGCGGATGCGGCCACGCGTTGGGGAAAACTAAGCGGATACGGCCAAGAGTCGGTGGAAATTGGCCCGAAAACAGTCCAGCGGCAAGCGGAAGCGGCTAACGTTGGGCAAAAGTGACCCGAAAACAGTTCAGCGGGGGAAAACTAAGCGGATGCGGCCACGCGTTGGGGAAAACTAAGCGGATACGGCCAAGAGTCGGTGGAAATTGGCCCGAAAACAGTCCAGCGGCAAGCGGTAGCGGCTAACGTTGGGCAAAACTGACCCGAAAACAGTTCAGCGGGGGAAAACTAAGCGGATGCGGCCACGCGTTGGGGAAAACTAAGCGGATACGGCCAAGTGTTGGGGAAAAATGGCCCGAAAACAGCCCAGCGGCAAGCGGAAGCGGCTAACGTTGGGCAAAAGTGATCCGAAAACAGTTCAGCGGGGGAAAACTAAGCGGATGCGGCCACGCGTTGGGGAAAACTAAGCGGATACGGCCAAGGGTCGGTGAAAAAGGGCCCGAAAACAGTCCAGCGGCAAGCGGAAGCCGCTAACGTTGGGCAAAAATGACCCGAAAACAGTCCAGCGGGGGAAAACTAAGCGGATGCGGCCAAGCGTTGGGGAAAACTAAGCGGATACGGCCAAGCGTCGGTGAAAAAGGCCCGAAAACAGTCCAGCGGCACGCCGAAGCGGCTAACGTTGGGCAAAAATGGCCAAAAGCGGTGGAGCAGGGCGGTCTGAATCTATGCATCCACATAAAATGGGGGGTAAACCTGGGGGATTTCCAGGGGGTGGTAACCCTGGGCGTGGCTGGAGACCCAAAATGCATATTCCCCTATAGGGGGGAAGGATTTTTGGAAGAGGCAGCCCCTCATGTACATGCCAAGCGGGGTGTACATGGCCCCTGTGGGTGCCTCCGTCGGTGTAAAATGGCCCGAAAAACAAGATTATGTTACCCGAAGACACGATTATGTTACCGAAAAAACACGGTTGAGCGGGGGCAGTAAGCACGGTTGAGCGGGGGCAAAAAACACGGTTGAGCGGGGCAAAAAACACGGTGCAGCGGGGACAAAAGACACGATTTTGTTACCGAAAAACACGGCCCGTCGGGGGCAAGGAACACGAATATGTTACCGAAAAACACGGACCACGCGGGTTGAAATCCCCAGCCGTAGAGCCGGCGAAACACGGTGGGGCAGGGCGTCTAAGCGTGGAGGCGCCCGTAAGACCGATGCGGGTTGAAATCCCCAGCCGTAAAGCCGGCGAAAAGCGGTCGGGCAGGGTGACTCCGCGTGGAGTTTTGCCCGTAAGGCCGATGCGGGTAGCCGCGCGGGTTGAAATCCCCAGCCGTAAAGCCGGTGAAACACGGTTCATTGGGGCGCCTAAGCGTGGAGGCGCCCCGCAGAGACCGAGCGGGTTGAAATCCCCAGCCGTAAAGCCGGCGAAACACGGTTCATTGGGGCGCCTAAGCGTGGAGGCGCCCCGCAGAGACCGAGCGGGTTGAAATCCCCAGCCGTAAAGCCGGCGAAACACGGTTCATTGGGGCGCCTAAGCGTGGAGGCGCCCGCAGAGACCGAGCGGGTTGAAATCCCCAGCCGTAAAGCCGGCGAAACAAGTTCGGGCAGGG
>NW_027601187.1:97500-102500 GCF_964058835.1 Carex rostrata
CGCAAAAATCAGCAAAGCGGGGGCAACTAAGCGGATGCGGCCAGCCGTCAGTGAAAAATGGCCCCAAAACTGAGCGCATGCGGCCAAGCGTCGGTGCAAAATGGCCCGAAAACAGTCCCGTCGGTGCCCCCGTCGGGCTAAAATGACCCGAAAACAGTTCAGCTGGGGAAAATTAAGCGGATCCGGCCAAGAGTCGGTGGAAATTGGCCCGAAAACAGCCCAGCGGCAAGCGGAAGCGGCTAACGTTGGGGAAAAGTGACCCGAAAACAGTTAAGCGGGGGAAAACTAAGCGGATGCGGCCACGCGTTGGGGAAAACAAAGCGGATCCGGCCCAGAGTCGGTGGAAATTGGCCCGAAAACAGTCCAGCGGCAAGCGGAAGCGGCTAACGTTGGGAAAAAGTGACCCGAAAACAGTTCAGCGGGGGAAAACTAAGCGGATGCGGCCACGCGTTGGGGAAAACTAAGCGGATACGGCCAAGTGTTGGAGAAAAATGGCCCGAAAACAGCCCAGCGGCAAGCGGAAGCGGCTAACGTTGGGGAAAAGTGACCCGAAAACAGTTAAGCGGGGGAAAACTAAGCGGATGCGGCCACGCGTTGGGGAAAACTAAGCGGATACGGCCAAGAGTCGGTGGAAATAGGCCCGAAAACAGTCCAGCGGCAAGCGGAAGCGGCTAACGTTGGGCAAAAGTGACCCGAAAACAGTTCAGCGGGGCAAATTTTTGAAATTTTTTTTGAAATTCTGAAATTTTTTTGAATTTTTGAAGTTTTTTTGGGTTTTTGGACTTTTTTTGAATTTTTGAAATTTTTGAATTTTTTTGAATTTTTTTGAATTTTTTGAATTTTTTTTGAATTTTTGAAATTTTTTTTTTTTTTTGAATTTATTTGATTTTATAAATTTTTTGTGATTTTTTGAGATTTTTTTGAATATTTTACATGGGTGATTTTGACTTGGGGGATTTTCAGGGGGTGGTAACCCTGGGCGTGGCTAGAGCCTCAAAATGCATATTCCCCTATAGGGGGGCAAGGTTTTCAAAAATGGGTGCCCCCTCATGTACACGCGCGTGGGTGTACATGGCCCCGTCGGTGCCAGCGTGGGTGGAAAATGGCCCGAAAACAGCCCAGCGGCAAGCGGAAGCGGCTAACGTTGGGCAAAACTGACCCGAAAGCAGTATAGCTTGGAAAATTAAGCGGATGCAGCCAATTGTTGGCGAAAACTAAGCGGATACGGCCAAGTGTCGGTGAAAAATGGCCCGAAAACAGTCCAGCGGCAAGCGGAAGCGGCTAACGTTGGGCAAAAGTGACCCGAAAACAGTTCAGCGGGGGAAAACTAAGCGGATGCGGCCACGCGTTGGGGAAAACTAAGCGGATACGGCCAAGTGTGGGGGAAAAATGGCCCGAAAACAGCCCAGCGGCAAGCGGAAGCGGCTAACGTTGGGCAAAAGTGACCCGAAAACAGTTCAGCGGGGGAAAACTAAGCGGATGCGGGCACGCGTTGGGGAAAACTAAGCGGATGCGGCCAAGTGTCGGTGGAAATTGGCCCGAAAACAGCCCAGCGGCAAGCGGAAGCGGCTAACGTTGGGCAAAAGTGACCCGAAAACAGTTCAGCGGGGGAAAACTAAGCGGATGCGGCCACGCGTTGGGGAAAACTAAGCGGATACGGCCAAGAGTCGGTGGAAATTGGCCCGAAAACAGTCCAGCGGCAAGCGGAAGCGGCTAACGTTGGGCAAAAGTGACCCGAAAACAGTTCAGCGGGGCAAAACTAGGCGGATGCGGCCACGCGTTGGGGAAAACTAAGCGGATACGGCCAAGCGTGGGTGGAAAATGGCCCGAAAACAGCCCAGCGGCAAGCGGAAGCGGCTAACGTTGGGCAAAAGTGACCCGAAAGCAGTATAGCTTGGAAAATTAAGCGGATGCGGCCAATTGTTGGCGAAAACTAAGCGGATACGGCCAAGTGTCGGTGAAAAATGGCCCGAAAACAGCCCAGCGGCAAGCGGAAGCGGCTAACGTTGGGCAAAAGTGACCCGAAAACAGTTCAGCGGGGGAAAACTAAGCGGATGCGGCCACGCGTTGGGGAAAACTAAGCGGATACGGCCAAGTGTGGGGGAAAAATGGCCCGAAAACAGTCCAGCGGCAAGCGGAAGCGGCTAACGTTGGGCAAAAGTGACCCGAAAACAGTTCAGCGGGGGAAAACTAAGCGGATGCGGGCACGCGTTGGGGAAAACTAAGCGGATGCGGCCAAGTGTCGGTGGAAATTGGCCCGAAAACAGCCCAGCGGCAAGCGGAAGCGGCTAACGTTGGGCAAAAGTGACCCGAAAACAGTTCAGCGGGGGAAAACTAAGCGGATGCGGCCACGCGTTGGGGAAAACTAAGCGGATACGGCCAAGAGTCGGTGGAAATTGGCCCGAAAACAGTCCAGCGGCAAGCGGAAGCGGCTAACGTTGGGCAAAAGTGACCCGAAAACAGTTCAGCGGGGCAAAACTAGGCGGATGCGGCCACGCGTTGGGGAAAACTAAGCGGATACGGCCAAGTGTGGGGGAAAAATGGCCCGAAAACAGCCCAGCGGCAAGCGGAAGCGGCTAACGTTGGGGAAAAGTGACCCGAAAACAGTTAAGCGGGGGAAAACTAAGCGGATGCGGCCACGCGTTGGGGAAAACTAAGCGGATGCGGCCAAGTGTCGGTGGAAATTGGCCCGAAAACAGCCCAGCGGCAAGCGGAAGCGGCTAACGTTGGGCAAAAGTGCCCCGAAAACAGTTCAGCGGGGGAAAACTAAGCGGATGCGGCCACGCGTTGGGGAAAACTAAGCGGATACGGCCAAGAGTCGGTGGAAATTGGCCCGAAAACAGTCCAGCGGCAAGCGGAAGCGGCTAACGTTGGGCAAAAGTGACCCGAAAACAGTTCAGCGGGGGAAAACTAAGCGGATGCGGGCACGCGTTGGGGAAAACTAAGCGGATGCGGCCAAGTGTCGGTGGAAATTGGCCCGAAAACAGCCCAGCGGCAAGCGGAAGCGGCTAACGTTGGGCAAAAGTGACCCGAAAACAGTTCAGCGGGGGAAAACTAAGCGGATGCGGCCACGCGTTGGGGAAAACTAAGCGGATACGGCCAAGAGTCGGTGGAAATTGGCCCGAAAACAGTCCAGCGGCAAGCGGAAGCGGCTAACGTTGGGCAAAAGTGACCCGAAAACAGTTCAGCGGGGCAAATTTTTGAAATTTTTTTTGAAATTTTTTTGAATTTTTGAAATTTTTGAAGTTTTTTTGGGTTTTTGGACTTTTTTTGAATTTTTGAAATTTTTGAATTTTTTTGAATTTTTTTGAATTTTTTGAATTTTTTTTGAATTTTTGAAATTTTTTTTTTTTTTTGAATTTATTTGATTTTATAAATTTTTTGTGATTTTTTGAGATTTTTTTGAATATTTTACATGGGTGATTTTGACTTGGGGGATTTTCAGGGGGTGGTAACCCTGGGCGTGGCTAGAGCCTCAAAATGCATATTCCCCTATAGGGGGGCAAGGTTTTCAAAAATGGGTGCCCCCTCATGTACACGCGCGTGGGTGTACATGGCCCCGTCGGTGCCAGCGTGGGTGGAAAATGGCCCGAAAACAGCCCAGCGGCAAGCGGAAGCGGCTAACGTTGGGCAAAACTGACCCGAAAGCAGTATAGCTTGGAAAATTAAGCGGATGCAGCCAATTGTTGGCGAAAACTAAGCGGATACGGCCAAGTGTCGGTGAAAAATGGCCCGAAAACAGTCCAGCGGCAAGCGGAAACGGCTAACGTTGGGCAAAAGTGACCCGAAAACAGTTCAGCTGGGGGAAATTAAGCGGAAGCAGCCAAGCGTTGGGGAAAACCAAGCGGATACGGCCAAGAGTCGGTGGAAAATGGCCCGAAAACAGTCCAGCGGCAAGCGGAAACGGCTAACGTTGGGACAAAGTGACCCGAAAACAGTTCAGCTGGGGAAAATTAAGCGGATGCAGCCAAGCGTTGGGGAAAACTAAGCGGATCCGGCCCAGAGTCGGTGGAAATTGGCCCGAAAACAGTCCAGTGGCAAGCGGAAGCGGCTAACGTTGGGCAAAAGTGACCCGAAAACAGTTCAGCGGGGGAAAACTAAGCGGATGCGGCCACGCGTTGGGGAAAACCAAGCGGATACGGCCAAGTGTTGGGGAAAAATGGCCCGAAAACAGCCCAGCGGCAAGCGGAAGCGGCTAACGTTGGGGAAAAGTGACCCGAAAACAGTTAAGCGGGGGAAAACTAAGCGGATGCGGCCACGCGTTGGGGAAAACTAAGCGGATGCGGCCAAGAGTCGGTGGAAATTGGCCCGAAAACAGTCCAGCGGCAAGCGGAAGCGGCTAACGTTGGGCAAAAGTGACCCGAAAACAGTTCAGCGGGGGAAAACTAAGCGGATGCGGCCACGCGTTGGGGAAAACTAAGCGGATACGGCCAAGAGTCGGTGGAAATTGGCCCGAAAACAGTCCAGCGGCAAGCGGTAGCGGCTAACGTTGGGCAAAACTGACCCGAAAACAGTTCAGCGGGGGAAAACAAAGCGGATGCGGCCACGCGTTGGGGAAAACTAAGCGGATACGGCCAAGTGTTGGGGAAAAATGGCCCGAAAACAGCCCAGCGGCAAGCGGAAGCGGCTAACGTTGGGCAAAAGTGATCCGAAAACAGTTCAGCGGGGGAAAACTAAGCGGATGCGGCCACGCGTTGGGGAAAACTAAGCGGATACGGCCAAGGGTCGGTGAAAAAGGGCCCGAAAACAGTCCAGCGGCAAGCGGAAGCCGCTAACGTTGGGCAAAAATGACCCGAAAACAGTCCAGCGGGGGAAAACTAAGCGGATGCGGCCAAGCGTTGGGGAAAACTAAGCGGATACGGCCAAGCGTCGGTGAAAAAGGCCCGAAAACAGTCCAGCGGCACGCCGAAGCGGCTAACGTTGGGCAAAAATGGCCAAAAGCGGTGGAGCAGGGCGGTCTGAATCTATGCATCCACATAAAATGGGGGGTAAACCTGGGG
>NW_027601187.1:112500-117500 GCF_964058835.1 Carex rostrata
GTCCAAATGAATTACAACCGTCCAAAGAGCCATTGAAACTCCAGTTTTTCCGGCTTGTAAAAATTCCCACTTTTTTCGGATTGGATGGTTCACACCCGGTGTGGACCATTTCTCAAACTTCCGGATTGTACGCGATCCAAATTATGGATGTAGGCAAAAATTCAAATTTATTAAAAATATGAAATATGAAATTTGGAGTTTGGAAAAAAAAAAATTGGGTTGTACAATTTCGGATCTTATGCAAGTGGGTTGGACAATTTTTGGTCCAAATGAATTACAACCGTCCAAAGAGCCATTGAAACTCCAGTTTTTCCGGCTTGTAAAAATTCCCACTTTTTTCGGATTGGATGGTTCACACCCGGTGTGGACCATTTCTCAAACTTCCGGATTGTACGCGATCCAAATTATGGATGTAGGCAAAAATTCAAATTTATTAAAAATATAAAATATGAAGTTTGGAGTTTGGAAAAAGAAAATTGGGTTGGACAATTTCGGATCTTATGCAAGTGGGTTGGACAATTTTTGGTCCAAATGAATTACAACCGTCCAAAGAGCCATTGAAACTCCAGTTTTTCCGGCTTGTAAAAATTCCCACTTTTTTCGGATTGGATGGTTCACACCCGGTGTGGACCATTTCTCAAACTTCCGGATTGTACGCGATCCAAATTATGGATGTAGGCAAAAATTCAAATTTATTAAAAATATAAAATATGAAGTTTGGAGTTTGGAAAAAGAAAATTGGGTTGGACAATTTCGGATCTTATGCAAGTGGGTTGGACAATTTCGGATCTTATGCAAGTTTGGAAAAAAATTGGAAGTTTGAAACCTGAAGTTCAACAAAAAAAACGGCGCAAAAATCAGCAAAGCGGGGGCAACTAAGCGGATGCGGCCAGCCGTCAGTGAAAAATGGCCCCAAAACTGAGCGCATGCGGCCAAGCGTCGGTGCAAAATGGCCCGAAAACAGTCCCGTCGGTGCCCCCGTCGGGCTAAAATGACCCGAAAACAGTTCAGCTGGGGAAAATTAAGCGGATCCGGCCAAGAGTCGGTGGAAATTGGCCCGAAAACAGCCCAGCGGCAAGCGGAAGCGGCTAACGTTGGGGAAAAGTGACCCGAAAACAGTTAAGCGGGGGAAAACTAAGCGGATGCGGCCACGCGTTGGGGAAAACAAAGCGGATCCGGCCCAGAGTCGGTGGAAATTGGCCCGAAAACAGTCCAGCGGCAAGCGGAAGCGGCTAACGTTGGGAAAAAGTGACCCGAAAACAGTTCAGCGGGGGAAAACTAAGCGGATGCGGCCACGCGTTGGGGAAAACTAAGCGGATACGGCCAAGTGTTGGGGAAAAATGGCCCGAAAACAGCCCAGCGGCAAGCGGAAGCGGCTAACGTTGGGGAAAAGTGACCCGAAAACAGTTAAGCGGGGGAAAACTAAGCGGATGCGGCCACGCGTTGGGGAAAACTAAGCGGATACGGCCAAGAGTCGGTGGAAATAGGCCCGAAAACAGTCCAGCGGCAAGCGGAAGCGGCTAACGTTGGGCAAAAGTGACCCGAAAACAGTTCAGCGGGGCAAATTTTTGAAATTTTTTTTGAAATTCTGAAATTTTTTTGAATTTTTGAAGTTTTTTTGGGTTTTTGGACTTTTTTTGAATTTTTGAAATTTTTGAATTTTTTTGAATTTTTTTGAATTTTTTGAATTTTTTTTGAATTTTTGAAATTTTTTTTTTTTTTTGAATTTATTTGATTTTATAAATTTTTTGTGATTTTTTGAGATTTTTTTGAATATTTTACATGGGTGATTTTGACTTGGGGGATTTTCAGGGGGTGGTAACCCTGGGCGTGGCTAGAGCCTCAAAATGCATATTCCCCTATAGGGGGGCAAGGTTTTCAAAAATGGGTGCCCCCTCATGTACACGCGCGTGGGTGTACATGGCCCCGTCGGTGCCAGCGTGGGTGGAAAATGGCCCGAAAACAGCCCAGCGGCAAGCGGAAGCGGCTAACGTTGGGCAAAACTGACCCGAAAGCAGTATAGCTTGGAAAATTAAGCGGATGCAGCCAATTGTTGGCGAAAACTAAGCGGATACGGCCAAGTGTCGGTGAAAAATGGCCCGAAAACAGTCCAGCGGCAAGCGGAAACGGCTAACGTTGGGCAAAAGTGACCCGAAAACAGTTCAGCTGGGGGAAATTAAGCGGAAGCAGCCAAGCGTTGGGGAAAACCAAGCGGATACGGCCAAGAGTCGGTGGAAAATGGCCCGAAAACAGTCCAGCGGCAAGCGGAAACGGCTAACGTTGGGACAAAGTGACCCGAAAACAGTTCAGCTGGGGAAAATTAAGCGGATGCAGCCAAGCGTTGGGGAAAACTAAGCGGATCCGGCCCAGAGTCGGTGGAAATTGGCCCGAAAACAGTCCAGTGGCAAGCGGAAGCGGCTAACGTTGGGCAAAAGTGACCCGAAAACAGTTCAGCGGGGGAAAACTAAGCGGATGCGGCCACGCGTTGGGGAAAACCAAGCGGATACGGCCAAGTGTTGGGGAAAAATGGCCCGAAAACAGCCCAGCGGCAAGCGGAAGCGGCTAACGTTGGGGAAAAGTGACCCGAAAACAGTTAAGCGGGGGAAAACTAAGCGGATGCGGCCACGCGTTGGGGAAAACTAAGCGGATGCGGCCAAGAGTCGGTGGAAATTGGCCCGAAAACAGTCCAGCGGCAAGCGGAAGCGGCTAACGTTGGGCAAAAGTGACCCGAAAACAGTTCAGCGGGGGAAAACTAAGCGGATGCGGCCACGCGTTGGGGAAAACTAAGCGGATACGGCCAAGAGTCGGTGGAAATTGGCCCGAAAACAGTCCAGCGGCAAGCGGTAGCGGCTAACGTTGGGCAAAACTGACCCGAAAACAGTTCAGCGGGGGAAAACAAAGCGGATGCGGCCACGCGTTGGGGAAAACTAAGCGGATACGGCCAAGTGTTGGGGAAAAATGGCCCGAAAACAGCCCAGCGGCAAGCGGAAGCGGCTAACGTTGGGCAAAAGTGATCCGAAAACAGTTCAGCGGGGGAAAACTAAGCGGATGCGGCCACGCGTTGGGGAAAACTAAGCGGATACGGCCAAGGGTCGGTGAAAAAGGGCCCGAAAACAGTCCAGCGGCAAGCGGAAGCCGCTAACGTTGGGCAAAAATGACCCGAAAACAGTCCAGCGGGGGAAAACTAAGCGGATGCGGCCAAGCGTTGGGGAAAACTAAGCGGATACGGCCAAGCGTCGGTGAAAAAGGCCCGAAAACAGTCCAGCGGCACGCCGAAGCGGCTAACGTTGGGCAAAAATGGCCAAAAGCGGTGGAGCAGGGCGGTCTGAATCTATGCATCCACATAAAATGGGGGGTAAACCTGGGGGATTTCCAGGGGGTGGTAACCCTGGGCGTGGCTGGAGACCCAAAATGCATATTCCCCTATAGGGGGGAAGGATTTTTGGAACAGGCAGCCCCTCATGTACATGCCAAGCGGGGTGTACATGGCCCCTGTGGGTGCCTCCGTCGGTGTAAAATGGCCCGAAAAACAAGATTATGTTACCCGAAGACACGATTATGTTACCGAAAAAACACGGTTGAGCGGGGGCAGTAAGCACGGTTGAGCGGGGGCAAAAAACACGGTTGAGCGGGGCAAAAAACACGGTGCAGCGGGGACAAAAGACACGATTTTGTTACCGAAAAACACGGCCCGTCGGGGGCAAGGAACACGAATATGTTACCGAAAAACACGGACCACGCGGGTTGAAATCCCCAGCCGTAGAGCCGGCGAAACACGGTGGGGCAGGGCGTCTAAGCGTGGAGGCGCCCGTAAGACCGATGCGGGTTGAAATCCCCAGCCGTAAAGCCGGCGAAAAGCGGTCGGGCAGGGTGACTCCGCGTGGAGTTTCGCCCGTAAGGCCGATGCGGGTAGCCGCGCGGGTTGAAATCCCCAGCCGTAAAGCCGGTGAAACACGGTTCATTGGGGCGCCTAAGCGTGGAGGCGCCCCGCAGAGACCGAGCGGGTTGAAATCCCCAGCCGTAAAGCCGGCGAAACACGGTTCATTGGGGCGCCTAAGCGTGGAGGCGCCCCGCAGAGACCGAGCGGGTTGAAATCCCCAGCCGTAAAGCCGGCGAAACACGGTTCATTGGGGCGCCTAAGCGTGGAGGCGCCCGCAGAGACCGAGCGGGTTGAAATCCCCAGCCGTAAAGCCGGCGAAACAAGTTCGGGCAGGGCGACTCCGCGTGGAGTTTTGCCCGTAAGACCGATGCGGGTAGCCGCGCGGGTTGAAATCCCCAGCCGTAAAGCCGGCGAAACACGGTTCATTGGGGCGCCTAAGCGTGGAGGCGCCCCGCAGAGACCGAGCGGGTTGAAATCCCCAGCCGTAAAGCCGGCGAAACAAGTTCGGGCAGGGCGACTCCGCGTGGAGTTTCGCCCGTAAGACCGATGCGGGTAGCCGCGCGGGTTGAAATCCCCAGCCGTAAAGCCGGCGAAACACGGTTCATTGGGGCGCCTAAGCGTGGAGGCGCCCCGCAGAGACCGAGCGGGTTGAAATCCCCAGCCGTAAAGCCGGCGAAACACGTTCGGGCAGGGTGTCTAAGCGTGGAGGCGCCCGTAAGACCGATGCGGGTAGCCGTGCGGGTTGAAATCCCCAGCCGTAAAGCCGGTGAAACACGGTTGAGCAGGGCGCCTAAGCGTGGAGGCGCCCTGCAGTGACCGAGCGGGTTGAAATCCCCAGCCGTAAAGCCGGCGAAACACGGTTCATTGGGGCGCCTAAGCGTGGAGGCGCCCCGCAGAGACCGAGCGGGTTGAAATCCCCAGCCGTAAAGCCGGCGAAACACGTTCGGGCAGGGCGACTCCGCGTGGAGTTTCGCCCGTAAGACCGATGCGGGTAGCCGCGCGGGTTGAAATCCCCAGCCGTAAAGCCGGCGAAACACGGTTCATTGGGGAGCCTAAGCGTGGAGGCGCCCCGCAGAGACCGAGCGGGTTGAAATCCCCAGCCGTAAAGCCGGCGAAACAC
>NW_027601187.1:127500-132500 GCF_964058835.1 Carex rostrata
AGTTCAGCGGGGGAAAACTAAGCGGATGCGGCCACGCGTTGGGGAAAACTAAGCGGATACGGCCAAGTGTGGGGGAAAAATGGCCCGAAAACATCCCAGCGGCAAGCGGAAGCGGCTAACGTTGGGCAAAAGTGACCCGAAAACAGTTCAGCGGGGGAAAACTAAGCGGATGCGGGCACGCGTTGGGGAAAACTAAGCGGATGCGGCCAAGTGTCGGTGGAAATTGGCCCGAAAACAGCCCAGCGGCAAGCGGAAGCGGCTAACGTTGGGCAAAAGTGACCCGAAAACAGTTCAGCGGGGGAAAACTAAGCGGATGCGGCCACGCGTTGGGGAAAACTAAGCGGATACGGCCAAGAGTCGGTGGAAATTGGCCCGAAAACAGTCCAGCGGCAAGCGGAAGCGGCTAACGTTGGGCAAAAGTGACCCGAAAACAGTTCAGCGGGGCAAAACTAGGCGGATGCGGCCACGCGTTGGGGAAAACTAAGCGGATACGGCCAAGTGTGGGGGAAAAATGGCCCGAAAACAGCCCAGCGGCAAGCGGAAGCGGCTAACGTTGGGGAAAAGTGACCCGAAAACAGTTAAGCGGGGGAAAACTAAGCGGATGCGGCCACGCGTTGGGGAAAACTAAGCGGATGCGGCCAAGTGTCGGTGGAAATTGGCCCGAAAACAGCCCAGCGGCAAGCGGAAGCGGCTAACGTTGGGCAAAAGTGCCCCGAAAACAGTTCAGCGGGGGAAAACTAAGCGGATGCGGCCACGCGTTGGGGAAAACTAAGCGGATACGGCCAAGAGTCGGTGGAAATTGGCCCGAAAACAGTCCAGCGGCAAGCGGAAGCGGCTAATGTTGGGCAAAAGTGACCCGAAAACAGTTCAGCGGGGGAAAACTAAGCGGATGCGGGCACGCGTTGGGGAAAACTAAGCGGATGCGGCCAAGTGTCGGTGGAAATTGGCCCGAAAACAGCCCAGCGGCAAGCGGAAGCGGCTAACGTTGGGCAAAAGTGACCCGAAAACAGTTCAGCGGGGGAAAACTAAGCGGATGCGGCCACGCGTTGGGGAAAACTAAGCGGATACGGCCAAGAGTCGGTGGAAATTGGCCCGAAAACAGTCCAGCGGCAAGCGGAAGCGGCTAACGTTGGGCAAAAGTGACCCGAAAACAGTTCAGCGGGGCAAATTTTTGAAATTTTTTTTGAAATTTTTTTGAATTTTTGAAATTTTTGAAGTTTTTTTGGGTTTTTGGACTTTTTTTGAATTTTTGAAATTTTTGAATTTTTTTGAATTTTTTTGAATTTTTTGAATTTTTTTTGAATTTTTGAAATTTTTTTTTTTTTTGAATTTATTTGATTTTATAAATTTTTTGTGATTTTTTGAGATTTTTTTGAATATTTTACATGGGTGATTTTGACTTGGGGGATTTTCAGGGGGTGGTAACCCTGGGCGTGGCTAGAGCCTCAAAATGCATATTCCCCTATAGGGGGGCAAGGTTTTCAAAAATGGGTGCCCCCTCATGTACACGCGCGTGGGTGTACATGGCCCCGTCGGTGCCAGCGTGGGTGGAAAATGGCCCGAAAACAGCCCAGCGGCAAGCGGAAGCGGCTAACGTTGGGCAAAACTGACCCGAAAGCAGTATAGCTTGGAAAATTAAGCGGATGCAGCCAATTGTTGGCGAAAACTAAGCGGATACGGCCAAGTGTCGGTGAAAAATGGCCCGAAAACAGTCCAGCGGCAAGCGGAAACGGCTAACGTTGGGCAAAAGTGACCCGAAAACAGTTCAGCTGGGGGAAATTAAGCGGAAGCAGCCAAGCGTTGGGGAAAACCAAGCGGATACGGCCAAGAGTCGGTGGAAAATGGCCCGAAAACAGTCCAGCGGCAAGCGGAAACGGCTAACGTTGGGACAAAGTGACCCGAAAACAGTTCAGCTGGGGAAAATTAAGCGGATGCAGCCAAGCGTTGGGGAAAACTAAGCGGATCCGGCCCAGAGTCGGTGGAAATTGGCCCGAAAACAGTCCAGTGGCAAGCGGAAGCGGCTAACGTTGGGCAAAAGTGACCCGAAAACAGTTCAGCGGGGGAAAACTAAGCGGATGCGGCCACGCGTTGGGGAAAACCAAGCGGATACGGCCAAGTGTTGGGGAAAAATGGCCCGAAAACAGCCCAGCGGCAAGCGGAAGCGGCTAACGTTGGGGAAAAGTGACCCGAAAACAGTTAAGCGGGGGAAAACTAAGCGGATGCGGCCACGCGTTGGGGAAAACTAAGCGGATGCGGCCAAGTGTCGGTGGAAATTGGCCCGAAAACAGCCCAGCGGCAAGCGGAAGCGGCTAACGTTGGGCAAAACTGACCCGAAAACAGTTCAGCGGGGGAAAACTAAGCGGATGCGGCCACGCGTTGGGGAAAACTAAGCGGATACGGCCAAGAGTCGGTGGAAATTGGCCCGAAAATAGTCCAGCGGCAAGCGGAAGCGGCTAACGTTGGGCAAAACTGACCCGAAAACAGTTCAGCGGGGGAAAACTAAGCGGATGCGGCCACGCGTTGGGGAAAACTAAGCGGATACGGCCAAGAGTCGGTGGAAATTGGCCCGAAAACAGTCCAGCGGCAAGCGGAAGCGGCTAACGTTGGGCAAAAGTGATCCGAAAACAGTTCAGCGGGGGAAAACTAAGCGGATGCGGCCACGCGTTGGGGAAAACTAAGCGGATACGGCCAAGGGTCGGTGAAAAAGGGCCCGAAAACAGTCCAGCGGCAAGCGGAAGCCGCTAACGTTGGGCAAAAATGACCCGAAAACAGTCCAGCGGGGGAAAACTAAGCGGATGCGGCCAAGCGTTGGGGAAAACTAAGCGGATACGGCCAAGCGTCGGTGAAAAAGGCCCGAAAACAGTCCAGCGGCACGCCGAAGCGGCTAACGTTGGGCAAAAATGGCCAAAAGCGGTGGAGCAGGGCGGTCTGAATCTATGCATCCACATAAAATGGGGGGTAAACCTGGGGGATTTCCAGGGGGTGGTAACCCTGGGCGTGGCTGGAGACCCAAAATGCATATTCCCCTATAGGGGGGAAGGATTTTTGGAACAGGCAGCCCCTCATGTACATGCCAAGCGGGGTGTACATGGCCCCTGTGGGTGCCTCCGTCGGTGTAAAATGGCCCGAAAAACAAGATTATGTTACCCGAAGACACGATTATGTTACCGAAAAAACACGGTTGAGCGGGGGCAGTAAGCACGGTTGAGCGGGGGCAAAAAACACGGTTGAGCGGGGCAAAAAACACGGTGCAGCTACCGAAAAACACGGCCCGTCGGGGGCAAGGAACACGAATATGTTACCGAAAAACACGGACCACGCGGGTTGAAATCCCCAGCCGTAGAGCCGGCGAAACACGGTGGGGCAGGGCGTCTAAGCGTGGAGGCGCCCGTAAGACCGATGCGGGTTGAAATCCCCAGCCGTAAAGCCGGCGAAAAGCGGTCGGGCAGGGTGACTCCGCGTGGAGTTTCGCCCGTAAGGCCGATGCGGGTAGCCGCGCGGGTTGAAATCCCCAGCCGTAAAGCCGGTGAAACACGGTTCATTGGGGCGCCTAAGCGTGGAGGCGCCCCGCAGAGACCGAGCGGGTTGAAATCCCCAGCCGTAAAGCCGGCGAAACACGGTTCATTGGGGCGCCTAAGCGTGGAGGCGCCCCGCAGAGACCGAGCGGGTTGAAATCCCCAGCCGTAAAGCCGGCGAAACACGGTTCATTGGGGCGCCTAAGCGTGGAGGCGCCCGCAGAGACCGAGCGGGTTGAAATCCCCAGCCGTAAAGCCGGCGAAACAAGTTCGGGCAGGGCGACTCCGCGTGGAGTTTTGCCCGTAAGACCGATGCGGGTAGCCGCGCGGGTTGAAATCCCCAGCCGTAAAGCCGGCGAAACACGGTTCATTGGGGCGCCTAAGCGTGGAGGCGCCCCGCAGAGACCGAGCGGGTTGAAATCCCCAGCCGTAAAGCCGGCGAAACAAGTTCGGGCAGGGCGACTCCGCGTGGAGTTTCGCCCGTAAGACCGATGCGGGTAGCCGCGCGGGTTGAAATCCCCAGCCGTAAAGCCGGCGAAACACGGTTCATTGGGGCGCCTAAGCGTGGAGGCGCCCCGCAGAGACCGAGCGGGTTGAAATCCCCAGCCGTAAAGCCGGCGAAACACGTTCGGGCAGGGTGTCTAAGCGTGGAGGCGCCCGTAAGACCGATGCGGGTAGCCGTGCGGGTTGAAATCCCCAGCCGTAAAGCCGGCGAAACACGGTTGAGCAGGGCGCCTAAGCGTGGAGGCGCCCTGCAGTGACCGAGCGGGTTGAAATCCCCAGCCGTAAAGCCGGCGAAACACGGTTCATTGGGGCGCCTAAGCGTGGAGGCGCCCCGCAGAGACCGAGCGGGTTGAAATCCCCAGCCGTAAAGCCGGCGAAACACGTTCGGGCAGGGCGACTCCGCGTGGAGTTTCGCCCGTAAGACCGATGCGGGTAGCCGCGCGGGTTGAAATCCCCAGCCGTAAAGCCGGCGAAACACGGTTCATTGGGGAGCCTAAGCGTGGAGGCGCCCCGCAGAGACCGAGCGGGTTGAAATCCCCAGCCGTAAAGCCGGCGAAACACGTTCGGGCAGGGCGTCTAAGCGTGGAGGCGCCCGTAAGACCGATGCGGGTAGCCGTGCGGGTTGAAATCCCCAGCCGTAAAGCCGGCGAAACACGGTTGAGCGGGGCGCCTAAGCGTGGAGGCGCCCCGCAGTGACCGAGCGGGTTGAAATCCCCATCCGTAAAGCCGGCGAAACACGGTTGAGCGGGGTGCCTAAGCGTGGAGGCGCCCCGCAGAGACCGATGCGGGTTGAAATCCCCAGCCGTAAAGCCGGTGAAACACGATCGGGCAGGGCGTCTAAGCGTGGAGGCGCCCGTAAGACCGATGCGGGTAGCCGCAAGGGTTGAAATCCCCAGCTGTAAAGCCGGCGAAACACGGTTGAGCGGGGCGCCTAAGCGTGGAGGCACCCCGCAGAGACCGAGCGGGTTGAAATCCCCAGCC
>NW_027601187.1:142500-147500 GCF_964058835.1 Carex rostrata
AAACTAAGCGGATGCGGGCACGCGTTGGGGAAAACTAAGCGGATGCGGCCAAGTGTCGGTGGAAATTGGCCCGAAAACAGCCCAGCGGCAAGCGGAAGCGGCTAACGTTGGGCAAAAGTGACCCGAAAACAGTTCAGCGGGGGAAAACTAAGCGGATGCGGCCACGCGTTGGGGAAAACTAAGCGGATACGGCCAAGAGTCGGTGGAAATTGGCCCGAAAACAGTCCAGCGGCAAGCGGAAGCGGCTAACGTTGGGCAAAAGTGACCCGAAAACAGTTCAGCGGGGCAAAACTAGGCGGATGCGGCCACGCGTTGGGGAAAACTAAGCGGATACGGCCAAGCGTGGGTGGAAAATGGCCCGAAAACAGCCCAGCGGCAAGCGGAAGCGGCTAACGTTGGGCAAAAGTGACCCGAAAGCAGTATAGCTTGGAAAATTAAGCGGATGCGGCCAATTGTTGGCGAAAACTAAGCGGATACGGCCAAGTGTCGGTGAAAAATGGCCCGAAAACAGCCCAGCGGCAAGCGGAAGCGGCTAACGTTGGGCAAAAGTGACCCGAAAACAGTTCAGCGGGGGAAAACTAAGCGGATGCGGCCACGCGTTGGGGAAAACTAAGCGGATACGGCCAAGTGTGGGGGAAAAATGGCCCGAAAACAGTCCAGCGGCAAGCGGAAGCGGCTAACGTTGGGCAAAAGTGACCCGAAAACAGTTCAGCGGGGGAAAACTAAGCGGATGCGGGCACGCGTTGGGGAAAACTAAGCGGATGCGGCCAAGTGTCGGTGGAAATTGGCCCGAAAACAGCCCAGCGGCAAGCGGAAGCGGCTAACGTTGGGCAAAAGTGACCCGAAAACAGTTCAGCGGGGGAAAACTAAGCGGATGCGGCCACGCGTTGGGGAAAACTAAGCGGATACGGCCAAGAGTCGGTGGAAATTGGCCCGAAAACAGTCCAGCGGCAAGCGGAAGCGGCTAACGTTGGGCAAAAGTGACCCGAAAACAGTTCAGCGGGGCAAAACTAGGCGGATGCGGCCACGCGTTGGGGAAAACTAAGCGGATACGGCCAAGTGTGGGGGAAAAATGGCCCGAAAACAGCCCAGCGGCAAGCGGAAGCGGCTAACGTTGGGGAAAAGTGACCCGAAAACAGTTAAGCGGGGGAAAACTAAGCGGATGCGGCCACGCGTTGGGGAAAACTAAGCGGATGCGGCCAAGTGTCGGTGGAAATTGGCCCGAAAACAGCCCAGCGGCAAGCGGAAGCGGCTAACGTTGGGCAAAAGTGCCCCGAAAACAGTTCAGCGGGGGAAAACTAAGCGGATGCGGCCACGCGTTGGGGAAAACTAAGCGGATACGGCCAAGAGTCGGTGGAAATTGGCCCGAAAACAGTCCAGCGGCAAGCGGAAGCGGCTAACGTTGGGCAAAAGTGACCCGAAAACAGTTCAGCGGGGGAAAACTAAGCGGATGCGGGCACGCGTTGGGGAAAACTAAGCGGATGCGGCCAAGTGTCGGTGGAAATTGGCCCGAAAACAGCCCAGCGGCAAGCGGAAGCGGCTAACGTTGGGCAAAAGTGACCCGAAAACAGTTCAGCGGGGGAAAACTAAGCGGATGCGGCCACGCGTTGGGGAAAACTAAGCGGATACGGCCAAGAGTCGGTGGAAATTGGCCCGAAAACAGTCCAGCGGCAAGCGGAAGCGGCTAACGTTGGGCAAAAGTGACCCGAAAACAGTTCAGCGGGGCAAATTTTTGAAATTTTTTTTGAAATTTTTTTGAATTTTTGAAATTTTTGAAGTTTTTTTGGGTTTTTGGACTTTTTTTGAATTTTTGAAATTTTTGAATTTTTTTGAATTTTTTTGAATTTTTTGAATTTTTTTTGAATTTTTGAAATTTTTTTTTTTTTTTGAATTTATTTGATTTTATAAATTTTTTGTGATTTTTTGAGATTTTTTTGAATATTTTACATGGGTGATTTTGACTTGGGGGATTTTCAGGGGGTGGTAACCCTGGGCGTGGCTAGAGCCTCAAAATGCATATTCCCCTATAGGGGGGCAAGGTTTTCAAAAATGGGTGCCCCCTCATGTACACGCGCGTGGGTGTACATGGCCCCGTCGGTGCCAGCGTGGGTGGAAAATGGCCCGAAAACAGCCCAGCGGCAAGCGGAAGCGGCTAACGTTGGGCAAAACTGACCCGAAAGCAGTATAGCTTGGAAAATTAAGCGGATGCAGCCAATTGTTGGTGAAAACTAAGCGGATACGGCCAAGTGTCGGTGAAAAATGGCCCGAAAACAGTCCAGCGGCAAGCGGAAACGGCTAACGTTGGGCAAAAGTGACCCGAAAACAGTTCAGCTGGGGGAAATTAAGCGGAAGCAGCCAAGCGTTGGGGAAAACCAAGCGGATACGGCCAAGAGTCGGTGGAAAATGGCCCGAAAACAGTCCAGCGGCAAGCGGAAACGGCTAACGTTGGGACAAAGTGACCCGAAAACAGTTCAGCTGGGGAAAATTAAGCGGATGCAGCCAAGCGTTGGGGAAAACTAAGCGGATCCGGCCCAGAGTCGGTGGAAATTGGCCCGAAAACAGTCCAGTGGCAAGCGGAAGCGGCTAACGTTGGGCAAAAGTGACCCGAAAACAGTTCAGCGGGGGAAAACTAAGCGGATGCGGCCACGCGTTGGGGAAAACCAAGCGGATACGGCCAAGTGTTGGGGAAAAATGGCCCGAAAACAGCCCAGCGGCAAGCGGAAGCGGCTAACGTTGGGGAAAAGTGACCCGAAAACAGTTAAGCGGGGGAAAACTAAGCGGATGCGGCCACGCGTTGGGGAAAACTAAGCGGATGCGGCCAAGTGTCGGTGGAAATTGGCCCGAAAACAGCCCTGCGGCAAGCGGAAGCGGCTAACGTTGGGCAAAACTGACCCGAAAACAGTTCAGCGGGGGAAAACTAAGCGGATGCGGCCACGCGTTGGGGAAAACTAAGCGGATACGGCCAAGAGTCGGTGGAAATTGGCCCGAAAATAGTCCAGCGGCAAGCGGAAGCGGCTAACGTTGGGCAAAACTGACCCGAAAACAGTTCAGCGGGGGAAAACTAAGCGGATGCGGCCACGCGTTGGGGAAAACTAAGCGGATACGGCCAAGAGTCGGTGGAAATTGGCCCGAAAACAGTCCAGCGGCAAGCGGAAGCGGCTAACGTTGGGCAAAAGTGACCCGAAAACAGTTCAGCGGGGGAAAACTAAGCGGATGCGGCCACGCGTTGGGGAAAACTAAGCGGATACGGCCAAGAGTCGGTGGAAATTGGCCCGAAAACAGTCCAGCGGCAAGCGGTAGCGGCTAACGTTGGGCAAAAGTGACCCGAAAACAGTTCAGCGGGGGAAAACTAAGCGGATGCGGCCACGCGTTGGGGAAAACTAAGCGGATACGGCCAAGAGTCGGTGGAAATTGGCCCGAAAACAGTCCAGCGGCAAGCGGTAGCGGCTAACGTTGGGCAAAACTGACCCGAAAACAGTTCAGCGGGGGAAAACTAAGCGGATGCGGCCACGCGTTGGGGAAAACTAAGCGGATACGGCCAAGTGTTGGGGAAAAATGGCCCGAAAACAGCCCAGCGGCAAGCGGAAGCGGCTAACGTTGGGCAAAAGTGATCCGAAAACAGTTCAGCGGGGGAAAACTAAGCGGATGCGGCCACGCGTTGGGGAAAACTAAGCGGATACGGCCAAGGGTCGGTGAAAAAGGGCCCGAAAACAGTCCAGCGGCAAGCGGAAGCCGCTAACGTTGGGCAAAAATGACCCGAAAACAGTCCAGCGGGGGAAAACTAAGCGGATGCGGCCAAGCGTTGGGGAAAACTAAGCGGATACGGCCAAGCGTCGGTGAAAAAGGCCCGAAAACAGTCCAGCGGCACGCCGAAGCGGCTAACGTTGGGCAAAAATGGCCAAAAGCGGTGGAGCAGGGCGGTCTGAATCTATGCATCCACATAAAATGGGGGGTAAACCTGGGGGATTTCCAGGGGGTGGTAACCCTGGGCGTGGCTGGAGACCCAAAATGCATATTCCCCTATAGGGGGGAAGGATTTTTGGAAGAGGCAGCCCCTCATGTACATGCCAAGCGGGGTGTACATGGCCCCTGTGGGTGCCTCCGTCGGTGTAAAATGGCCCGAAAAACAAGATTATGTTACCCGAAGACACGATTATGTTACCGAAAAAACACGGTTGAGCGGGGGCAGTAAGCACGGTTGAGCGGGGGCAAAAAACACGGTTGAGCGGGGCAAAAAACACGGTGCAGCGGGGACAAAAGACACGATTTTGTTACCGAAAAACACGGCCCGTCGGGGGCAAGGAACACGAATATGTTACCGAAAAACACGGACCACGCGGGTTGAAATCCCCAGCCGTAGAGCCGGCGAAACACGGTGGGGCAGGGCGTCTAAGTGTGGAGGCGCCCGTAAGACCGATGCGGGTTGAAATCCCCAGCCGTAAAGCCGGCGAAAAGCGGTCGGGCAGGGTGACTCCGCGTGGAGTTTCGCCCGTAAGGCCGATGCGGGTAGCCGCGCGGGTTGAAATCCCCAGCCGTAAAGCCGGTGAAACACGGTTCATTGGGGCGCCTAAGCGTGGAGGCGCCCCGCAGAGACCGAGCGGGTTGAAATCCCCAGCCGTAAAGCCGGCGAAACACGGTTCATTGGGGCGCCTAAGCGTGGAGGCGCCCCGCAGAGACCGAGCGGGTTGAAATCCCCAGCCGTAAAGCCGGCGAAACACGGTTCATTGGGGCGCCTAAGCGTGGAGGCGCCCGCAGAGACCGAGCGGGTTGAAATCCCCAGCCGTAAAGCCGGCGAAACAAGTTCGGGCAGGGCGACTCCGCGTGGAGTTTTGCCCGTAAGACCGATGCGGGTAGCCGCGCGGGTTGAAATCCCCAGCCGTAAAGCCGGCGAAACACGGTTCATTGGGGCGCCTAAGCGTGGAGGCGCCCCGCAGAGACCGAGCGGGTTGAAATCCCCAGCCGTAAAGCCGGCGAAACAAGTTCGGGCAGGGCGACTCTGC
>NW_027601187.1:157500-162500 GCF_964058835.1 Carex rostrata
GCCCAGCGGCAAGCGGAAGCGGCTAACGTTGGGGAAAAGTGACCCGAAAACAGTTAAGCGGGGGAAAACTAAGCGGATGCGGCCACGCGTTGGGGAAAACTAAGCGGATACGGCCAAGAGTCGGTGGAAATAGGCCCGAAAACAGTCCAGCGGCAAGCGGAAGCGGCTAACGTTGGGCAAAAGTGACCCGAAAACAGTTCAGCGGGGCAAATTTTTGAAATTTTTTTTGAAATTCTGAAATTTTTTTGAATTTTTGAAGTTTTTTTGGGTTTTTGGACTTTTTTTGAATTTTTGAAATTTTTGAATTTTTTTGAATTTTTTTGAATTTTTTGAATTTTTTTTGAATTTTTGAAATTTTTTTTTTTTTTTGAATTTATTTGATTTTATAAATTTTTTGTGATTTTTTGAGATTTTTTTGAATATTTTACATGGGTGATTTTGACTTGGGGGATTTTCAGGGGGTGGTAACCCTGGGCGTGGCTAGAGCCTCAAAATGCATATTCCCCTATAGGGGGGCAAGGTTTTCAAAAATGGGTGCCCCCTCATGTACACGCGCGTGGGTGTACATGGCCCCGTCGGTGCCAGCGTGGGTGGAAAATGGCCCGAAAACAGCCCAGCGGCAAGCGGAAGCGGCTAACGTTGGGCAAAACTGACCCGAAAGCAGTATAGCTTGGAAAATTAAGCGGATGCAGCCAATTGTTGGCGAAAACTAAGCGGATACGGCCAAGTGTCGGTGAAAAATGGCCCGAAAACAGTCCAGCGGCAAGCGGAAGCGGCTAACGTTGGGCAAAAGTGACCCGAAAACAGTTCAGCGGGGGAAAACTAAGCGGATGCGGCCACGCGTTGGGGAAAACTAAGCGGATACGGCCAAGTGTGGGGGAAAAATGGCCCGAAAACATCCCAGCGGCAAGCGGAAGCGGCTAACGTTGGGCAAAAGTGACCCGAAAACAGTTCAGCGGGGGAAAACTAAGCGGATGCGGGCACGCGTTGGGGAAAACTAAGCGGATGCGGCCAAGTGTCGGTGGAAATTGGCCCGAAAACAGCCCAGCGGCAAGCGGAAGCGGCTAACGTTGGGCAAAAGTGACCCGAAAACAGTTCAGCGGGGGAAAACTAAGCGGATGCGGCCACGCGTTGGGGAAAACTAAGCGGATACGGCCAAGAGTCGGTGGAAATTGGCCCGAAAACAGTCCAGCGGCAAGCGGAAGCGGCTAACGTTGGGCAAAAGTGACCCGAAAACAGTTCAGCGGGGCAAAACTAGGCGGATGCGGCCACGCGTTGGGGAAAACTAAGCGGATACGGCCAAGTGTGGGGGAAAAATGGCCCGAAAACAGCCCAGCGGCAAGCGGAAGCGGCTAACGTTGGGGAAAAGTGACCCGAAAACAGTTAAGCGGGGGAAAACTAAGCGGATGCGGCCACGCGTTGGGGAAAACTAAGCGGATGCGGCCAAGTGTCGGTGGAAATTGGCCCGAAAACAGCCCAGCGGCAAGCGGAAGCGGCTAACGTTGGGCAAAAGTGCCCCGAAAACAGTTCAGCGGGGGAAAACTAAGCGGATGCGGCCACGCGTTGGGGAAAACTAAGCGGATACGGCCAAGAGTCGGTGGAAATTGGCCCGAAAACAGTCCAGCGGCAAGCGGAAGCGGCTAATGTTGGGCAAAAGTGACCCGAAAACAGTTCAGCGGGGGAAAACTAAGCGGATGCGGGCACGCGTTGGGGAAAACTAAGCGGATGCGGCCAAGTGTCGGTGGAAATTGGCCCGAAAACAGCCCAGCGGCAAGCGGAAGCGGCTAACGTTGGGCAAAAGTGACCCGAAAACAGTTCAGCGGGGGAAAACTAAGCGGATGCGGCCACGCGTTGGGGAAAACTAAGCGGATACGGCCAAGAGTCGGTGGAAATTGGCCCGAAAACAGTCCAGCGGCAAGCGGAAGCGGCTAACGTTGGGCAAAAGTGACCCGAAAACAGTTCAGCGGGGCAAATTTTTGAAATTTTTTTTGAAATTTTTTTGAATTTTTGAAATTTTTGAAGTTTTTTTGGGTTTTTGGACTTTTTTTGAATTTTTGAAATTTTTGAATTTTTTTGAATTTTTTTGAATTTTTTGAATTTTTTTTGAATTTTTGAAATTTTTTTTTTTTTTGAATTTATTTGATTTTATAAATTTTTTGTGATTTTTTGAGATTTTTTTGAATATTTTACATGGGTGATTTTGACTTGGGGGATTTTCAGGGGGTGGTAACCCTGGGCGTGGCTAGAGCCTCAAAATGCATATTCCCCTATAGGGGGGCAAGGTTTTCAAAAATGGGTGCCCCCTCATGTACACGCGCGTGGGTGTACATGGCCCCGTCGGTGCCAGCGTGGGTGGAAAATGGCCCGAAAACAGCCCAGCGGCAAGCGGAAGCGGCTAACGTTGGGCAAAACTGACCCGAAAGCAGTATAGCTTGGAAAATTAAGCGGATGCAGCCAATTGTTGGCGAAAACTAAGCGGATACGGCCAAGTGTCGGTGAAAAATGGCCCGAAAACAGTCCAGCGGCAAGCGGAAACGGCTAACGTTGGGCAAAAGTGACCCGAAAACAGTTCAGCTGGGGGAAATTAAGCGGAAGCAGCCAAGCGTTGGGGAAAACCAAGCGGATACGGCCAAGAGTCGGTGGAAAATGGCCCGAAAACAGTCCAGCGGCAAGCGGAAACGGCTAACGTTGGGACAAAGTGACCCGAAAACAGTTCAGCTGGGGAAAATTAAGCGGATGCAGCCAAGCGTTGGGGAAAACTAAGCGGATCCGGCCCAGAGTCGGTGGAAATTGGCCCGAAAACAGTCCAGTGGCAAGCGGAAGCGGCTAACGTTGGGCAAAAGTGACCCGAAAACAGTTCAGCGGGGGAAAACTAAGCGGATGCGGCCACGCGTTGGGGAAAACCAAGCGGATACGGCCAAGTGTTGGGGAAAAATGGCCCGAAAACAGCCCAGCGGCAAGCGGAAGCGGCTAACGTTGGGGAAAAGTGACCCGAAAACAGTTAAGCGGGGGAAAACTAAGCGGATGCGGCCACGCGTTGGGGAAAACTAAGCGGATGCGGCCAAGTGTCGGTGGAAATTGGCCCGAAAACAGCCCAGCGGCAAGCGGAAGCGGCTAACGTTGGGCAAAACTGACCCGAAAACAGTTCAGCGGGGGAAAACTAAGCGGATGCGGCCACGCGTTGGGGAAAACTAAGCGGATACGGCCAAGAGTCGGTGGAAATTGGCCCGAAAATAGTCCAGCGGCAAGCGGAAGCGGCTAACGTTGGGCAAAACTGACCCGAAAACAGTTCAGCGGGGGAAAACTAAGCGGATGCGGCCACGCGTTGGGGAAAACTAAGCGGATACGGCCAAGAGTCGGTGGAAATTGGCCCGAAAACAGTCCAGCGGCAAGCGGAAGCGGCTAACGTTGGGCAAAAGTGACCCGAAAACAGTTCAGCGGGGGAAAACTAAGCGGATGCGGCCACGCGTTGGGGAAAACTAAGCGGATACGGCCAAGAGTCGGTGGAAATTGGCCCGAAAACAGTCCAGCGGCAAGCGGTAGCGGCTAACGTTGGGCAAAACTGACCCGAAAACAGTTCAGCGGGGGAAAACTAAGCGGATGCGGCCACGCGTTGGGGAAAACTAAGCGGATACGGCCAAGTGTTGGGGAAAAATGGCCCGAAAACAGCCCAGCGGCAAGCGGAAGCGGCTAACGTTGGGCAAAAGTGATCCGAAAACAGTTCAGCGGGGGAAAACTAAGCGGATGCGGCCACGCGTTGGGGAAAACTAAGCGGATACGGCCAAGGGTCGGTGAAAAAGGGCCCGAAAACAGTCCAGCGGCAAGCGGAAGCCGCTAACGTTGGGCAAAAATGACCCGAAAACAGTCCAGCGGGGGAAAACTAAGCGGATGCGGCCAAGCGTTGGGGAAAACTAAGCGGATACGGCCAAGCGTCGGTGAAAAAGGCCCGAAAACAGTCCAGCGGCACGCCGAAGCGGCTAACGTTGGGCAAAAATGGCCAAAAGCGGTGGAGCAGGGCGGTCTGAATCTATGCATCCACATAAAATGGGGGGTAAACCTGGGGGATTTCCAGGGGGTGGTAACCCTGGGCGTGGCTGGAGACCCAAAATGCATATTCCCCTATAGGGGGGAAGGATTTTTGGAAGAGGCAGCCCCTCATGTACATGCCAAGCGGGGTGTACATGGCCCCTGTGGGTGCCTCCGTCGGTGTAAAATGGCCCGAAAAACAAGATTATGTTACCCGAAGACACGATTATGTTACCGAAAAAACACGGTTGAGCGGGGGCAGTAAGCACGGTTGAGCGGGGGCAAAAAACACGGTTGAGCGGGGCAAAAAACACGGTGCAGCGGGGACAAAAGACACGATTTTGTTACCGAAAAACACGGCCCGTCGGGGGCAAGGAACACGAATATGTTACCGAAAAACACGGACCACGCGGGTTGAAATCCCCAGCCGTAGAGCCGGCGAAACACGGTGGGGCAGGGCGTCTAAGCGTGGAGGCGCCCGTAAGACCGATGCGGGTTGAAATCCCCAGCCGTAAAGCCGGCGAAAAGCGGTCGGGCAGGGTTACTCCGCGTGGAGTTTTGCCCGTAAGGCCGATGCGGGTAGCCGCGCGGGTTGAAATCCCCAGCCGTAAAGCCGGTGAAACACGGTTCATTGGGGCGCCTAAGCGTGGAGGCGCCCCGCAGAGACCGAGCGGGTTGAAATCCCCAGCCGTAAAGCCGGCGAAACACGGTTCATTGGGGCGCCTAAGCGTGGAGGCGCCCGCAGAGACCGAGCGGGTTGAAATCCCCAGCCGTAAAGCCGGCGAAACAAGTTCGGGCAGGGCGACTCCGCGTGGAGTTTTGCCCGTAAGACCGATGCGGGTAGCCGCGCGGGTTGAAATCCCCAGCCGTAAAGCCGGCGAAACACGGTTCATTGGGGCGCCTAAGCGTGGAGGCGCCCCGCAGAGACCGAGCGGGTTGAAATCCCCAGCCGTAAAGCCGGCGAAACAAGTTCG
>NW_027601187.1:172500-180000 GCF_964058835.1 Carex rostrata
AACAGTTCAGCGGGGCAAATTTTTGAAATTTTTTTTGAAATTCTGAAATTTTTTTGAATTTTTGAAGTTTTTTTGGGTTTTTGGACTTTTTTTGAATTTTTGAAATTTTTGAATTTTTTTGAATTTTTTTGAATTTTTTGAATTTTTTTTGAATTTTTGAAATTTTTTTTTTTTTTTGAATTTATTTGATTTTATAAATTTTTTGTGATTTTTTGAGATTTTTTTGAATATTTTACATGGGTGATTTTGACTTGGGGGATTTTCAGGGGGTGGTAACCCTGGGCGTGGCTAGAGCCTCAAAATGCATATTCCCCTATAGGGGGGCAAGGTTTTCAAAAATGGGTGCCCCCTCATGTACACGCGCGTGGGTGTACATGGCCCCGTCGGTGCCAGCGTGGGTGGAAAATGGCCCGAAAACAGCCCAGCGGCAAGCGGAAGCGGCTAACGTTGGGCAAAACTGACCCGAAAGCAGTATAGCTTGGAAAATTAAGCGGATGCAGCCAATTGTTGGCGAAAACTAAGCGGATACGGCCAAGTGTCGGTGAAAAATGGCCCGAAAACAGTCCAGCGGCAAGCGGAAGCGGCTAACGTTGGGCAAAAGTGACCCGAAAACAGTTCAGCGGGGGAAAACTAAGCGGATGCGGCCACGCGTTGGGGAAAACTAAGCGGATACGGCCAAGTGTGGGGGAAAAATGGCCCGAAAACAGCCCAGCGGCAAGCGGAAGCGGCTAACGTTGGGCAAAAGTGACCCGAAAACAGTTCAGCGGGGGAAAACTAAGCGGATGCGGGCACGCGTTGGGGAAAACTAAGCGGATGCGGCCAAGTGTCGGTGGAAATTGGCCCGAAAACAGCCCAGCGGCAAGCGGAAGCGGCTAACGTTGGGCAAAAGTGACCCGAAAACAGTTCAGCGGGGGAAAACTAAGCGGATGCGGCCACGCGTTGGGGAAAACTAAGCGGATACGGCCAAGAGTCGGTGGAAATTGGCCCGAAAACAGTCCAGCGGCAAGCGGAAGCGGCTAACGTTGGGCAAAAGTGACCCGAAAACAGTTCAGCGGGGCAAAACTAGGCGGATGCGGCCACGCGTTGGGGAAAACTAAGCGGATACGGCCAAGCGTGGGTGGAAAATGGCCCGAAAACAGCCCAGCGGCAAGCGGAAGCGGCTAACGTTGGGCAAAAGTGACCCGAAAGCAGTATAGCTTGGAAAATTAAGCGGATGCGGCCAATTGTTGGCGAAAACTAAGCGGATACGGCCAAGTGTCGGTGAAAAATGGCCCGAAAACAGCCCAGCGGCAAGCGGAAGCGGCTAACGTTGGGCAAAAGTGACCCGAAAACAGTTCAGCGGGGGAAAACTAAGCGGATGCGGCCACGCGTTGGGGAAAACTAAGCGGATACGGCCAAGTGTGGGGGAAAAATGGCCCGAAAACAGTCCAGCGGCAAGCGGAAGCGGCTAACGTTGGGCAAAAGTGACCCGAAAACAGTTCAGCGGGGGAAAACTAAGCGGATGCGGGCACGCGTTGGGGAAAACTAAGCGGATGCGGCCAAGTGTCGGTGGAAATTGGCCCGAAAACAGCCCAGCGGCAAGCGGAAGCGGCTAACGTTGGGCAAAAGTGACCCGAAAACAGTTCAGCGGGGGAAAACTAAGCGGATGCGGCCACGCGTTGGGGAAAACTAAGCGGATACGGCCAAGAGTCGGTGGAAATTGGCCCGAAAACAGTCCAGCGGCAAGCGGAAGCGGCTAACGTTGGGCAAAAGTGACCCGAAAACAGTTCAGCGGGGCAAAACTAGGCGGATGCGGCCACGCGTTGGGGAAAACTAAGCGGATACGGCCAAGTGTGGGGGAAAAATGGCCCGAAAACAGCCCAGCGGCAAGCGGAAGCGGCTAACGTTGGGGAAAAGTGACCCGAAAACAGTTAAGCGGGGGAAAACTAAGCGGATGCGGCCACGCGTTGGGGAAAACTAAGCGGATGCGGCCAAGTGTCGGTGGAAATTGGCCCGAAAACAGCCCAGCGGCAAGCGGAAGCGGCTAACGTTGGGCAAAAGTGCCCCGAAAACAGTTCAGCGGGGGAAAACTAAGCGGATGCGGCCACGCGTTGGGGAAAACTAAGCGGATACGGCCAAGAGTCGGTGGAAATTGGCCCGAAAACAGTCCAGCGGCAAGCGGAAGCGGCTAACGTTGGGCAAAAGTGACCCGAAAACAGTTCAGCGGGGGAAAACTAAGCGGATGCGGGCACGCGTTGGGGAAAACTAAGCGGATGCGGCCAAGTGTCGGTGGAAATTGGCCCGAAAACAGCCCAGCGGCAAGCGGAAGCGGCTAACGTTGGGCAAAAGTGACCCGAAAACAGTTCAGCGGGGGAAAACTAAGCGGATGCGGCCACGCGTTGGGGAAAACTAAGCGGATACGGCCAAGAGTCGGTGGAAATTGGCCCGAAAACAGTCCAGCGGCAAGCGGAAGCGGCTAACGTTGGGCAAAAGTGACCCGAAAACAGTTCAGCGGGGCAAATTTTTGAAATTTTTTTTGAAATTTTTTTGAATTTTTGAAATTTTTGAAGTTTTTTTGGGTTTTTGGACTTTTTTTGAATTTTTGAAATTTTTGAATTTTTTTGAATTTTTTTGAATTTTTTGAATTTTTTTTGAATTTTTGAAATTTTTTTTTTTTTTTGAATTTATTTGATTTTATAAATTTTTTGTGATTTTTTGAGATTTTTTTGAATATTTTACATGGGTGATTTTGACTTGGGGGATTTTCAGGGGGTGGTAACCCTGGGCGTGGCTAGAGCCTCAAAATGCATATTCCCCTATAGGGGGGCAAGGTTTTCAAAAATGGGTGCCCCCTCATGTACACGCGCGTGGGTGTACATGGCCCCGTCGGTGCCAGCGTGGGTGGAAAATGGCCCGAAAACAGCCCAGCGGCAAGCGGAAGCGGCTAACGTTGGGCAAAACTGACCCGAAAGCAGTATAGCTTGGAAAATTAAGCGGATGCAGCCAATTGTTGGCGAAAACTAAGCGGATACGGCCAAGTGTCGGTGAAAAATGGCCCGAAAACAGTCCAGCGGCAAGCGGAAACGGCTAACGTTGGGCAAAAGTGACCCGAAAACAGTTCAGCGGGGGAAAACTAAGCGGATGCGGCCACGCGTTGGGGAAAACTAAGCGGATACGGCCAAGTGTGGGGGAAAAATGGCCCGAAAACAGCCCAGCGGCAAGCGGAAGCGGCTAACGTTGGGCAAAAGTGACCCGAAAACAGTTCAGCGGGGGAAAACTAAGCGGATGCGGGCACGCGTTGGGGAAAACTAAGCGGATGCGGCCAAGTGTCGGTGGAAATTGGCCCGAAAACAGCCCAGCGGCAAGCGGAAGCGGCTAACGTTGGGCAAAAGTGACCCGAAAACAGTTCAGCGGGGGAAAACTAAGCGGATGCGGCCACGCGTTGGGGAAAACTAAGCGGATACGGCCAAGAGTCGGTGGAAATTGGCCCGAAAACAGTCCAGCGGCAAGCGGAAGCGGCTAACGTTGGGCAAAAGTGACCCGAAAACAGTTCAGCGGGGCAAAACTAGGCGGATGCGGCCACGCGTTGGGGAAAACTAAGCGGATACGGCCAAGCGTGGGTGGAAAATGGCCCGAAAACAGCCCAGCGGCAAGCGGAAGCGGCTAACGTTGGGCAAAAGTGACCCGAAAGCAGTATAGCTTGGAAAATTAAGCGGATGCGGCCAATTGTTGGCGAAAACTAAGCGGATACGGCCAAGTGTCGGTGAAAAATGGCCCGAAAACAGCCCAGCGGCAAGCGGAAGCGGCTAACGTTGGGCAAAAGTGACCCGAAAACAGTTCAGCGGGGGAAAACTAAGCGGATGCGGCCACGCGTTGGGGAAAACTAAGCGGATACGGCCAAGTGTGGGGGAAAAATGGCCCGAAAACAGTCCAGCGGCAAGCGGAAGCGGCTAACGTTGGGCAAAAGTGACCCGAAAACAGTTCAGCGGGGGAAAACTAAGCGGATGCGGGCACGCGTTGGGGAAAACTAAGCGGATGCGGCCAAGTGTCGGTGGAAATTGGCCCGAAAACAGCCCAGCGGCAAGCGGAAGCGGCTAACGTTGGGCAAAAGTGACCCGAAAACAGTTCAGCGGGGGAAAACTAAGCGGATGCGGCCACGCGTTGGGGAAAACTAAGCGGATACGGCCAAGAGTCGGTGGAAATTGGCCCGAAAACAGTCCAGCGGCAAGCGGAAGCGGCTAACGTTGGGCAAAAGTGACCCGAAAACAGTTCAGCGGGGCAAAACTAGGCGGATGCGGCCACGCGTTGGGGAAAACTAAGCGGATACGGCCAAGTGTGGGGGAAAAATGGCCCGAAAACAGCCCAGCGGCAAGCGGAAGCGGCTAACGTTGGGGAAAAGTGACCCGAAAACAGTTAAGCGGGGGAAAACTAAGCGGATGCGGCCACGCGTTGGGGAAAACTAAGCGGATGCGGCCAAGTGTCGGTGGAAATTGGCCCGAAAACAGCCCAGCGGCAAGCGGAAGCGGCTAACGTTGGGCAAAAGTGCCCCGAAAACAGTTCAGCGGGGGAAAACTAAGCGGATGCGGCCACGCGTTGGGGAAAACTAAGCGGATACGGCCAAGAGTCGGTGGAAATTGGCCCGAAAACAGTCCAGCGGCAAGCGGAAGCGGCTAACGTTGGGCAAAAGTGACCCGAAAACAGTTCAGCGGGGGAAAACTAAGCGGATGCGGGCACGCGTTGGGGAAAACTAAGCGGATGCGGCCAAGTGTCGGTGGAAATTGGCCCGAAAACAGCCCAGCGGCAAGCGGAAGCGGCTAACGTTGGGCAAAAGTGACCCGAAAACAGTTCAGCGGGGGAAAACTAAGCGGATGCGGCCACGCGTTGGGGAAAACTAAGCGGATACGGCCAAGAGTCGGTGGAAATTGGCCCGAAAACAGTCCAGCGGCAAGCGGAAGCGGCTAACGTTGGGCAAAAGTGACCCGAAAACAGTTCAGCGGGGCAAATTTTTGAAATTTTTTTTGAAATTTTTTTGAATTTTTGAAATTTTTGAAGTTTTTTTGGGTTTTTGGACTTTTTTTGAATTTTTGAAATTTTTGAATTTTTTTGAATTTTTTTGAATTTTTTGAATTTTTTTTGAATTTTTGAAATTTTTTTTTTTTTTTGAATTTATTTGATTTTATAAATTTTTTGTGATTTTTTGAGATTTTTTTGAATATTTTACATGGGTGATTTTGACTTGGGGGATTTTCAGGGGGTGGTAACCCTGGGCGTGGCTAGAGCCTCAAAATGCATATTCCCCTATAGGGGGGCAAGGTTTTCAAAAATGGGTGCCCCCTCATGTACACGCGCGTGGGTGTACATGGCCCCGTCGGTGCCAGCGTGGGTGGAAAATGGCCCGAAAACAGCCCAGCGGCAAGCGGAAGCGGCTAACGTTGGGCAAAACTGACCCGAAAGCAGTATAGCTTGGAAAATTAAGCGGATGCAGCCAATTGTTGGCGAAAACTAAGCGGATACGGCCAAGTGTCGGTGAAAAATGGCCCGAAAACAGTCCAGCGGCAAGCGGAAACGGCTAACGTTGGGCAAAAGTGACCCGAAAACAGTTCAGCTGGGGGAAATTAAGCGGAAGCAGCCAAGCGTTGGGGAAAACCAAGCGGATACGGCCAAGAGTCGGTGGAAAATGGCCCGAAAACAGTCCAGCGGCAAGCGGAAACGGCTAACGTTGGGACAAAGTGACCCGAAAACAGTTCAGCTGGGGAAAATTAAGCGGATGCAGCCAAGCGTTGGGGAAAACTAAGCGGATCCGGCCCAGAGTCGGTGGAAATTGGCCCGAAAACAGTCCAGTGGCAAGCGGAAGCGGCTAACGTTGGGCAAAAGTGACCCGAAAACAGTTCAGCGGGGGAAAACTAAGCGGATGCGGCCACGCGTTGGGGAAAACCAAGCGGATACGGCCAAGTGTTGGGGAAAAATGGCCCGAAAACAGCCCAGCGGCAAGCGGAAGCGGCTAACGTTGGGGAAAAGTGACCCGAAAACAGTTAAGCGGGGGAAAACTAAGCGGATGCGGCCACGCGTTGGGGAAAACTAAGCGGATGCGGCCAAGAGTCGGTGGAAATTGGCCCGAAAACAGTCCAGCGGCAAGCGGAAGCGGCTAACGTTGGGCAAAAGTGACCCGAAAACAGTTCAGCGGGGGAAAACTAAGCGGATGCGGCCACGCGTTGGGGAAAACTAAGCGGATACGGCCAACAGTCGGTGGAAATTGGCCCGAAAACAGTCCAGCGGCAAGCGGTAGCGGCTAACGTTGGGCAAAACTGACCCGAAAACAGTTCAGCGGGGGAAAACAAAGCGGATGCGGCCACGCGTTGGGGAAAACTAAGCGGATACGGCCAAGTGTTGGGGAAAAATGGCCCGAAAACAGCCCAGCGGCAAGCGGAAGCGGCTAACGTTGGGCAAAAGTGATCCGAAAACAGTTCAGCGGGGGAAAACTAAGCGGATGCGGCCACGCGTTGGGGAAAACTAAGCGGATACGGCCAAGGGTCGGTGAAAAAGGGCCCGAAAACAGTCCAGCGGCAAGCGGAAGCCGCTAACGTTGGGCAAAAATGACCCGAAAACAGTCCAGCGGGGGAAAACTAAGCGGATGCGGCCAAGCGTTGGGGAAAACTAAGCGGATACGGCCAAGCGTCGGTGAAAAAGGCCCGAAAACAGTCCAGCGGCACGCCGAAGCGGCTAACGTTGGGCAAAAATGGCCAAAAGCGGTGGAGCAGGGCGGTCTGAATCTATGCATCCACATAAAATGGGGGGTAAACCTGGGGGATTTCCAGGGGGTGGTAACCCTGGGCGTGGCTGGAGACCCAAAATGCATATTCCCCTATAGGGGGGAAGGATTTTTGGAACAGGCAGCCCCTCATGTACATGCCAAGCGGGGTGTACATGGCCCCTGTGGGTGCCTCCGTCGGTGTAAAATGGCCCGAAAAACAAGATTATGTTACCCGAAGACACGATTATGTTACCGAAAAAACACGGTTGAGCGGGGGCAGTAAGCACGGTTGAGCGGGGGCAAAAAACACGGTTGAGCGGGGCAAAAAACACGGTGCAGCGGGGACAAAAGACACGATTTTGTTACCGAAAAACACGGCCCGTCGGGGGCAAGGAACACGAATATGTTACCGAAAAACACGGACCACGCGGGTTGAAATCCCCAGCCGTAGAGCCGGCGAAACACGGTGGGGCAGGGCGTCTAAGCGTGGAGGCGCCCGTAAGACCGATGCGGGTTGAAATCCCCAGCCGTAAAGCCGGCGAAAAGCGGTCGGGCAGGGTGACTCCGCGTGGAGTTTCGCCCGTAAGGCCGATGCGGGTAGCCGCGCGGGTTGAAATCCCCAGCCGTAAAGCCGGTGAAACACGGTTCATTGGGGCGCCTAAGCGTGGAGGCGCCCCGCAGAGACCGAGCGGGTTGAAATCCCCAGCCGTAAAGCCGGCGAAACACGGTTCATTGGGGCGCCTAAGCGTGGAGGCGCCCCGCAGAGACCG
>NW_027601187.1:187500-195000 GCF_964058835.1 Carex rostrata
CTCAAACTTCCGGATTGTACGCGATCCAAATTATGGATGTAGGCAAAAATTCAAATTTATTAAAAATATAAAATATGAAGCTTGGAGTTTGGAAAAAGAAAATTGGGTTGGACAATTTCGGATCTTATGCAAGTGGGTTGGACAATTTTTGGTCCAAATGAATTACAACCGTCCAAAGAGCCATTGAAACTCCAGTTTTTCCGGCTTGTAAAAATTCCCACTTTTTTCGGATTGGATGGTTCACACCCGGTGTGGACCATTTCTCAAACTTCCGGATTGTACGCGATCCAAATTATGGATGTAGGCAAAAATTCAAATTTATTAAAAATATAAAATATGAAGTTTGGAGTTTGGAAAAAGAAAATTGGGTTGGACAATTTCGGATCTTATGCAAGTGGGTTGGACAATTTCGGATCTTATGCAAGTTTGGAAAAAAATTGGAAGTTTGAAACCTGAAGTTCAACAAAAAAAACGGCGCAAAAATCAGCAAAGCGGGGGCAACTAAGCGGATGCGGCCAGCCGTCAGTGAAAAATGGCCCCAAAACTGAGCGCATGCGGCCAAGCGTCGGTGCAAAATGGCCCGAAAACAGTCCCGTCGGTGCCCCCGTCGGGCTAAAATGACCCGAAAACAGTTCAGCTGGGGAAAATTAAGCGGATCCGGCCAAGAGTCGGTGGAAATTGGCCCGAAAACAGCCCAGCGGCAAGCGGAAGCGGCTAACGTTGGGGAAAAGTGACCCGAAAACAGTTAAGCGGGGGAAAACTAAGCGGATGCGGCCACGCGTTGGGGAAAACAAAGCGGATCCGGCCCAGAGTCGGTGGAAATTGGCCCGAAAACAGTCCAGCGGCAAGCGGAAGCGGCTAACGTTGGGAAAAAGTGACCCGAAAACAGTTCAGCGGGGGAAAACTAAGCGGATGCGGCCACGCGTTGGGGAAAACTAAGCGGATACGGCCAAGTGTTGGAGAAAAATGGCCCGAAAACAGCCCAGCGGCAAGCGGAAGCGGCTAACGTTGGGGAAAAGTGACCCGAAAACAGTTAAGCGGGGGAAAACTAAGCGGATGCGGCCACGCGTTGGGGAAAACTAAGCGGATACGGCCAAGAGTCGGTGGAAATAGGCCCGAAAACAGTCCAGCGGCAAGCGGAAGCGGCTAACGTTGGGCAAAAGTGACCCGAAAACAGTTCAGCGGGGCAAATTTTTGAAATTTTTTTTGAAATTCTGAAATTTTTTTGAATTTTTGAAGTTTTTTTGGGTTTTTGGACTTTTTTTGAATTTTTGAAATTTTTGAATTTTTTTGAATTTTTTTGAATTTTTTGAATTTTTTTTGAATTTTTGAAATTTTTTTTTTTTTTTGAATTTATTTGATTTTATAAATTTTTTGTGATTTTTTGAGATTTTTTTGAATATTTTACATGGGTGATTTTGACTTGGGGGATTTTCAGGGGGTGGTAACCCTGGGCGTGGCTAGAGCCTCAAAATGCATATTCCCCTATAGGGGGGCAAGGTTTTCAAAAATGGGTGCCCCCTCATGTACACGCGCGTGGGTGTACATGGCCCCGTCGGTGCCAGCGTGGGTGGAAAATGGCCCGAAAACAGCCCAGCGGCAAGCGGAAGCGGCTAACGTTGGGCAAAACTGACCCGAAAGCAGTATAGCTTGGAAAATTAAGCGGATGCAGCCAATTGTTGGCGAAAACTAAGCGGATACGGCCAAGTGTCGGTGAAAAATGGCCCGAAAACAGTCCAGCGGCAAGCGGAAGCGGCTAACGTTGGGCAAAAGTGACCCGAAAACAGTTCAGCGGGGGAAAACTAAGCGGATGCGGCCACGCGTTGGGGAAAACTAAGCGGATACGGCCAAGTGTGGGGGAAAAATGGCCCGAAAACAGCCCAGCGGCAAGCGGAAGCGGCTAACGTTGGGCAAAAGTGACCCGAAAACAGTTCAGCGGGGGAAAACTAAGCGGATGCGGGCACGCGTTGGGGAAAACTAAGCGGATGCGGCCAAGTGTCGGTGGAAATTGGCCCGAAAACAGCCCAGCGGCAAGCGGAAGCGGCTAACGTTGGGCAAAAGTGACCCGAAAACAGTTCAGCGGGGGAAAACTAAGCGGATGCGGCCACGCGTTGGGGAAAACTAAGCGGATACGGCCAAGAGTCGGTGGAAATTGGCCCGAAAACAGTCCAGCGGCAAGCGGAAGCGGCTAACGTTGGGCAAAAGTGACCCGAAAACAGTTCAGCGGGGCAAAACTAGGCGGATGCGGCCACGCGTTGGGGAAAACTAAGCGGATACGGCCAAGCGTGGGTGGAAAATGGCCCGAAAACAGCCCAGCGGCAAGCGGAAGCGGCTAACGTTGGGCAAAAGTGACCCGAAAGCAGTATAGCTTGGAAAATTAAGCGGATGCGGCCAATTGTTGGCGAAAACTAAGCGGATACGGCCAAGTGTCGGTGAAAAATGGCCCGAAAACAGCCCAGCGGCAAGCGGAAGCGGCTAACGTTGGGCAAAAGTGACCCGAAAACAGTTCAGCGGGGGAAAACTAAGCGGATGCGGCCACGCGTTGGGGAAAACTAAGCGGATACGGCCAAGTGTGGGGGAAAAATGGCCCGAAAACAGTCCAGCGGCAAGCGGAAGCGGCTAACGTTGGGCAAAAGTGACCCGAAAACAGTTCAGCGGGGGAAAACTAAGCGGATGCGGGCACGCGTTGGGGAAAACTAAGCGGATGCGGCCAAGTGTCGGTGGAAATTGGCCCGAAAACAGCCCAGCGGCAAGCGGAAGCGGCTAACGTTGGGCAAAAGTGACCCGAAAACAGTTCAGCGGGGGAAAACTAAGCGGATGCGGCCACGCGTTGGGGAAAACTAAGCGGATACGGCCAAGAGTCGGTGGAAATTGGCCCGAAAACAGTCCAGCGGCAAGCGGAAGCGGCTAACGTTGGGCAAAAGTGACCCGAAAACAGTTCAGCGGGGCAAAACTAGGCGGATGCGGCCACGCGTTGGGGAAAACTAAGCGGATACGGCCAAGTGTGGGGGAAAAATGGCCCGAAAACAGCCCAGCGGCAAGCGGAAGCGGCTAACGTTGGGGAAAAGTGACCCGAAAACAGTTAAGCGGGGGAAAACTAAGCGGATGCGGCCACGCGTTGGGGAAAACTAAGCGGATGCGGCCAAGTGTCGGTGGAAATTGGCCCGAAAACAGCCCAGCGGCAAGCGGAAGCGGCTAACGTTGGGCAAAAGTGCCCCGAAAACAGTTCAGCGGGGGAAAACTAAGCGGATGCGGCCACGCGTTGGGGAAAACTAAGCGGATACGGCCAAGAGTCGGTGGAAATTGGCCCGAAAACAGTCCAGCGGCAAGCGGAAGCGGCTAACGTTGGGCAAAAGTGACCCGAAAACAGTTCAGCGGGGGAAAACTAAGCGGATGCGGGCACGCGTTGGGGAAAACTAAGCGGATGCGGCCAAGTGTCGGTGGAAATTGGCCCGAAAACAGCCCAGCGGCAAGCGGAAGCGGCTAACGTTGGGCAAAAGTGACCCGAAAACAGTTCAGCGGGGGAAAACTAAGCGGATGCGGCCACGCGTTGGGGAAAACTAAGCGGATACGGCCAAGAGTCGGTGGAAATTGGCCCGAAAACAGTCCAGCGGCAAGCGGAAGCGGCTAACGTTGGGCAAAAGTGACCCGAAAACAGTTCAGCGGGGCAAATTTTTGAAATTTTTTTTGAAATTTTTTTGAATTTTTGAAATTTTTGAAGTTTTTTTGGGTTTTTGGACTTTTTTTGAATTTTTGAAATTTTTGAATTTTTTTGAATTTTTTTGAATTTTTTGAATTTTTTTTGAATTTTTGAAATTTTTTTTTTTTTTTGAATTTATTTGATTTTATAAATTTTTTGTGATTTTTTGAGATTTTTTTGAATATTTTACATGGGTGATTTTGACTTGGGGGATTTTCAGGGGGTGGTAACCCTGGGCGTGGCTAGAGCCTCAAAATGCATATTCCCCTATAGGGGGGCAAGGTTTTCAAAAATGGGTGCCCCCTCATGTACACGCGCGTGGGTGTACATGGCCCCGTCGGTGCCAGCGTGGGTGGAAAATGGCCCGAAAACAGCCCAGCGGCAAGCGGAAGCGGCTAACGTTGGGCAAAACTGACCCGAAAGCAGTATAGCTTGGAAAATTAAGCGGATGCAGCCAATTGTTGGTGAAAACTAAGCGGATACGGCCAAGTGTCGGTGAAAAATGGCCCGAAAACAGTCCAGCGGCAAGCGGAAACGGCTAACGTTGGGCAAAAGTGACCCGAAAACAGTTCAGCTGGGGGAAATTAAGCGGAAGCAGCCAAGCGTTGGGGAAAACCAAGCGGATACGGCCAAGAGTCGGTGGAAAATGGCCCGAAAACAGTCCAGCGGCAAGCGGAAACGGCTAACGTTGGGACAAAGTGACCCGAAAACAGTTCAGCTGGGGAAAATTAAGCGGATGCAGCCAAGCGTTGGGGAAAACTAAGCGGATCCGGCCCAGAGTCGGTGGAAATTGGCCCGAAAACAGTCCAGTGGCAAGCGGAAGCGGCTAACGTTGGGCAAAAGTGACCCGAAAACAGTTCAGCGGGGGAAAACTAAGCGGATGCGGCCACGCGTTGGGGAAAACCAAGCGGATACGGCCAAGTGTTGGGGAAAAATGGCCCGAAAACAGCCCAGCGGCAAGCGGAAGCGGCTAACGTTGGGGAAAAGTGACCCGAAAACAGTTAAGCGGGGGAAAACTAAGCGGATGCGGCCACGCGTTGGGGAAAACTAAGCGGATGCGGCCAAGTGTCGGTGGAAATTGGCCCGAAAACAGCCCTGCGGCAAGCGGAAGCGGCTAACGTTGGGCAAAACTGACCCGAAAACAGTTCAGCGGGGGAAAACTAAGCGGATGCGGCCACGCGTTGGGGAAAACTAAGCGGATACGGCCAAGAGTCGGTGGAAATTGGCCCGAAAATAGTCCAGCGGCAAGCGGAAGCGGCTAACGTTGGGCAAAACTGACCCGAAAACAGTTCAGCGGGGGAAAACTAAGCGGATGCGGCCACGCGTTGGGGAAAACTAAGCGGATACGGCCAAGAGTCGGTGGAAATTGGCCCGAAAACAGTCCAGCGGCAAGCGGAAGCGGCTAACGTTGGGCAAAAGTGACCCGAAAACAGTTCAGCGGGGGAAAACTAAGCGGATGCGGCCACGCGTTGGGGAAAACTAAGCGGATACGGCCAAGAGTCGGTGGAAATTGGCCCGAAAACAGTCCAGCGGCAAGCGGTAGCGGCTAACGTTGGGCAAAAGTGACCCGAAAACAGTTCAGCGGGGGAAAACTAAGCGGATGCGGCCACGCGTTGGGGAAAACTAAGCGGATACGGCCAAGAGTCGGTGGAAATTGGCCCGAAAACAGTCCAGCGGCAAGCGGTAGCGGCTAACGTTGGGCAAAACTGACCCGAAAACAGTTCAGCGGGGGAAAACTAAGCGGATGCGGCCACGCGTTGGGGAAAACTAAGCGGATACGGCCAAGTGTTGGGGAAAAATGGCCCGAAAACAGCCCAGCGGCAAGCGGAAGCGGCTAACGTTGGGCAAAAGTGATCCGAAAACAGTTCAGCGGGGGAAAACTAAGCGGATGCGGCCACGCGTTGGGGAAAACTAAGCGGATACGGCCAAGGGTCGGTGAAAAAGGGCCCGAAAACAGTCCAGCGGCAAGCGGAAGCCGCTAACGTTGGGCAAAAATGACCCGAAAACAGTCCAGCGGGGGAAAACTAAGCGGATGCGGCCAAGCGTTGGGGAAAACTAAGCGGATACGGCCAAGCGTCGGTGAAAAAGGCCCGAAAACAGTCCAGCGGCACGCCGAAGCGGCTAACGTTGGGCAAAAATGGCCAAAAGCGGTGGAGCAGGGCGGTCTGAATCTATGCATCCACATAAAATGGGGGGTAAACCTGGGGGATTTCCAGGGGGTGGTAACCCTGGGCGTGGCTGGAGACCCAAAATGCATATTCCCCTATAGGGGGGAAGGATTTTTGGAAGAGGCAGCCCCTCATGTACATGCCAAGCGGGGTGTACATGGCCCCTGTGGGTGCCTCCGTCGGTGTAAAATGGCCCGAAAAACAAGATTATGTTACCCGAAGACACGATTATGTTACCGAAAAAACACGGTTGAGCGGGGGCAGTAAGCACGGTTGAGCGGGGGCAAAAAACACGGTTGAGCGGGGCAAAAAACACGGTGCAGCGGGGACAAAAGACACGATTTTGTTACCGAAAAACACGGCCCGTCGGGGGCAAGGAACACGAATATGTTACCGAAAAACACGGACCACGCGGGTTGAAATCCCCAGCCGTAGAGCCGGCGAAACACGGTGGGGCAGGGCGTCTAAGTGTGGAGGCGCCCGTAAGACCGATGCGGGTTGAAATCCCCAGCCGTAAAGCCGGCGAAAAGCGGTCGGGCAGGGTGACTCCGCGTGGAGTTTCGCCCGTAAGGCCGATGCGGGTAGCCGCGCGGGTTGAAATCCCCAGCCGTAAAGCCGGTGAAACACGGTTCATTGGGGCGCCTAAGCGTGGAGGCGCCCCGCAGAGACCGAGCGGGTTGAAATCCCCAGCCGTAAAGCCGGCGAAACACGGTTCATTGGGGCGCCTAAGCGTGGAGGCGCCCCGCAGAGACCGAGCGGGTTGAAATCCCCAGCCGTAAAGCCGGCGAAACACGGTTCATTGGGGCGCCTAAGCGTGGAGGCGCCCGCAGAGACCGAGCGGGTTGAAATCCCCAGCCGTAAAGCCGGCGAAACAAGTTCGGGCAGGGCGACTCCGCGTGGAGTTTTGCCCGTAAGACCGATGCGGGTAGCCGCGCGGGTTGAAATCCCCAGCCGTAAAGCCGGCGAAACACGGTTCATTGGGGCGCCTAAGCGTGGAGGCGCCCCGCAGAGACCGAGCGGGTTGAAATCCCCAGCCGTAAAGCCGGCGAAACAAGTTCGGGCAGGGCGACTCCGCGTGGAGTTTCGCCCGTAAGACCGATGCGGGTAGCCGCGCGGGTTGAAATCCCCAGCCGTAAAGCCGGCGAAACACGGTTCATTGGGGCGCCTAAGCGTGGAGGCGCCCCGCAGAGACCGAGCGGGTTGAAATCCCCAGCCGTAAAGCCGGCGAAACACGTTCGGGCAGGGTGTCTAAGCGTGGAGGCGCCCGTAAGACCGATGCGGGTAGCCGTGCGGGTTGAAATCCCCAGCCGTAAAGCCGGCGAAACACGGTTGAGCAGGGCGCCTAAGCGTGGAGGCGCCCTGCAGTGACCGAGCGGGTTGAAATCCCCAGCCGTAAAGCCGGCGAAACACGGTTCATTGGGGCGCCTAAGCGTGGAGGCGCCCCGCAGAGACCGAGCGGGTTGAAATCCCCAGCCGTAAAGCCGGCGAAACACGTTCGGGCAGGGCGACTCCGCGTGGAGTTTCGCCCGTAAGACCGATGCGGGTAGCCGCGCGGGTTGAAATCCCCAGCCGTAAAGCCGGCGAAACACGGTTCATTGGGGAGCCTAAGCGTGGAGGCGCCCCGCAGAGACC
>NW_027601187.1:205000-210000 GCF_964058835.1 Carex rostrata
TTTTTTTGAATTTTTGAAGTTTTTTTGGGTTTTTGGACTTTTTTTGAATTTTTGAAATTTTTGAATTTTTTTGAATTTTTTTGAATTTTTTGAATTTTTTTTGAATTTTTGAATTTTTTTTTTTTTTTTGAATTTATTTGATTTTATAAATTTTTTGTGATTTTTTGAGATTTTTTTGAATATTTTACATGGGTGATTTTGACTTGGGGGATTTTCAGGGGGTGGTAACCCTGGGCGTGGCTAGAGCCTCAAAATGCATATTCCCCTATAGGGGGGCAAGGTTTTCAAAAATGGGTGCCCCCTCATGTACACGCGCGTGGGTGTACATGGCCCCGTCGGTGCCAGCGTGGGTGGAAAATGGCCCGAAAACAGCCCAGCGGCAAGCGGAAGCGGCTAACGTTGGGCAAAACTGACCCGAAAGCAGTATAGCTTGGAAAATTAAGCGGATGCAGCCAATTGTTGGCGAAAACTAAGCGGATACGGCCAAGTGTCGGTGAAAAATGGCCCGAAAACAGTCCAGCGGCAAGCGGAAGCGGCTAACGTTGGGCAAAAGTGACCCGAAAACAGTTCAGCGGGGGAAAACTAAGCGGATGCGGCCACGCGTTGGGGAAAACTAAGCGGATACGGCCAAGTGTGGGGGAAAAATGGCCCGAAAACAGCCCAGCGGCAAGCGGAAGCGGCTAACGTTGGGCAAAAGTGACCCGAAAACAGTTCAGCGGGGGAAAACTAAGCGGATGCGGGCACGCGTTGGGGAAAACTAAGCGGATGCGGCCAAGTGTCGGTGGAAATTGGCCCGAAAACAGCCCAGCGGCAAGCGGAAGCGGCTAACGTTGGGCAAAAGTGACCCGAAAACAGTTCAGCGGGGGAAAACTAAGCGGATGCGGCCACGCGTTGGGGAAAACTAAGCGGATACGGCCAAGAGTCGGTGGAAATTGGCCCGAAAACAGTCCAGCGGCAAGCGGAAGCGGCTAACGTTGGGCAAAAGTGACCCGAAAACAGTTCAGCGGGGCAAAACTAGGCGGATGCGGCCACGCGTTGGGGAAAACTAAGCGGATACGGCCAAGTGTGGGGGAAAAATGGCCCGAAAACAGCCCAGCGGCAAGCGGAAGCGGCTAACGTTGGGGAAAAGTGACCCGAAAACAGTTAAGCGGGGGAAAACTAAGCGGATGCGGCCACGCGTTGGGGAAAACTAAGCGGATGCGGCCAAGTGTCGGTGGAAATTGGCCCGAAAACAGCCCAGCGGCAAGCGGAAGCGGCTAACGTTGGGCAAAAGTGCCCCGAAAACAGTTCAGCGGGGGAAAACTAAGCGGATGCGGCCACGCGTTGGGGAAAACTAAGCGGATACGGCCAAGAGTCGGTGGAAATTGGCCCGAAAACAGTCCAGCGGCAAGCGGAAGCGGCTAACGTTGGGCAAAAGTGACCCGAAAACAGTTCAGCGGGGGAAAACTAAGCGGATGCGGGCACGCGTTGGGGAAAACTAAGCGGATGCGGCCAAGTGTCGGTGGAAATTGGCCCGAAAACAGCCCAGCGGCAAGCGGAAGCGGCTAACGTTGGGCAAAAGTGACCCGAAAACAGTTCAGCGGGGGAAAACTAAGCGGATGCGGCCACGCGTTGGGGAAAACTAAGCGGATACGGCCAAGAGTCGGTGGAAATTGGCCCGAAAACAGTCCAGCGGCAAGCGGAAGCGGCTAACGTTGGGCAAAAGTGACCCGAAAACAGTTCAGCGGGGCAAATTTTTGAAATTTTTTTTGAAATTTTTTTGAATTTTTGAAATTTTTGAAGTTTTTTTGGGTTTTTGGACTTTTTTTGAATTTTTGAAATTTTTGAATTTTTTTGAATTTTTTTGAATTTTTTGAATTTTTTTTGAATTTTTGAAATTTTTTTTTTTTTTTTGAATTTATTTGATTTTATAAATTTTTTGTGATTTTTTGAGATTTTTTTGAATATTTTACATGGGTGATTTTGACTTGGGGGATTTTCAGGGGGTGGTAACCCTGGGCGTGGCTAGAGCCTCAAAATGCATATTCCCCTATAGGGGGGCAAGGTTTTCAAAAATGGGTGCCCCCTCATGTACACGCGCGTGGGTGTACATGGCCCCGTCGGTGCCAGCGTGGGTGGAAAATGGCCCGAAAACAGCCCAGCGGCAAGCGGAAGCGGCTAACGTTGGGCAAAACTGACCCGAAAGCAGTATAGCTTGGAAAATTAAGCGGATGCAGCCAATTGTTGGCGAAAACTAAGCGGATACGGCCAAGTGTCGGTGAAAAATGGCCCGAAAACAGTCCAGCGGCAAGCGGAAACGGCTAACGTTGGGCAAAAGTGACCCGAAAACAGTTCAGCTGGGGGAAATTAAGCGGAAGCAGCCAAGCGTTGGGGAAAACCAAGCGGATACGGCCAAGAGTCGGTGGAAAATGGCCCGAAAACAGTCCAGCGGCAAGCGGAAACGGCTAACGTTGGGACAAAGTGACCCGAAAACAGTTCAGCTGGGGAAAATTAAGCGGATGCAGCCAAGCGTTGGGGAAAACTAAGCGGATCCGGCCCAGAGTCGGTGGAAATTGGCCCGAAAACAGTCCAGTGGCAAGCGGAAGCGGCTAACGTTGGGCAAAAGTGACCCGAAAACAGTTCAGCGGGGGAAAACTAAGCGGATGCGGCCACGCGTTGGGGAAAACCAAGCGGATACGGCCAAGTGTTGGGGAAAAATGGCCCGAAAACAGCCCAGCGGCAAGCGGAAGCGGCTAACGTTGGGGAAAAGTGACCCGAAAACAGTTAAGCGGGGGAAAACTAAGCGGATGCGGCCACGCGTTGGGGAAAACTAAGCGGATGCGGCCAAGTGTCGGTGGAAATTGGCCCGAAAACAGCCCTGCGGCAAGCGGAAGCGGCTAACGTTGGGCAAAACTGACCCGAAAACAGTTCAGCGGGGGAAAACTAAGCGGATGCGGCCACGCGTTGGGGAAAACTAAGCGGATACGGCCAAGAGTCGGTGGAAATTGGCCCGAAAATAGTCCAGCGGCAAGCGGAAGCGGCTAACGTTGGGCAAAACTGACCCGAAAACAGTTCAGCGGGGGAAAACTAAGCGGATGCGGCCACGCGTTGGGGAAAACTAAGCGGATACGGCCAAGAGTCGGTGGAAATTGGCCCGAAAACAGTCCAGCGGCAAGCGGAAGCGGCTAACGTTGGGCAAAAGTGACCCGAAAACAGTTCAGCGGGGGAAAACTAAGCGGATGCGGCCACGCGTTGGGGAAAACTAAGCGGATACGGCCAAGAGTCGGTGGAAATTGGCCCGAAAACAGTCCAGCGGCAAGCGGTAGCGGCTAACGTTGGGCAAAACTGACCCGAAAACAGTTCAGCGGGGGAAAACTAAGCGGATGCGGCCACGCGTTGGGGAAAACTAAGCGGATACGGCCAAGTGTTGGGGAAAAATGGCCCGAAAACAGCCCAGCGGCAAGCGGAAGCGGCTAACGTTGGGCAAAAGTGATCCGAAAACAGTTCAGCGGGGGAAAACTAAGCGGATGCGGCCACGCGTTGGGGAAAACTAAGCGGATACGGCCAAGGGTCGGTGAAAAAGGGCCCGAAAACAGTCCAGCGGCAAGCGGAAGCCGCTAACGTTGGGCAAAAATGACCCGAAAACAGTCCAGCGGGGGAAAACTAAGCGGATGCGGCCAAGCGTTGGGGAAAACTAAGCGGATACGGCCAAGCGTCGGTGAAAAAGGCCCGAAAACAGTCCAGCGGCACGCCGAAGCGGCTAACGTTGGGCAAAAATGGCCAAAAGCGGTGGAGCAGGGCGGTCTGAATCTATGCATCCACATAAAATGGGGGGTAAACCTGGGGGATTTCCAGGGGGTGGTAACCCTGGGCGTGGCTGGAGACCCAAAATGCATATTCCCCTATAGGGGGGAAGGATTTTTGGAAGAGGCAGCCCCTCATGTACATGCCAAGCGGGGTGTACATGGCCCCTGTGGGTGCCTCCGTCGGTGTAAAATGGCCCGAAAAACAAGATTATGTTACCCGAAGACACGATTATGTTACCGAAAAAACACGGTTGAGCGGGGGCAGTAAGCACGGTTGAGCGGGGGCAAAAAACACGGTTGAGCGGGGCAAAAAACACGGTGCAGCGGGGACAAAAGACACGATTTTGTTACCGAAAAACACGGCCCGTCGGGGGCAAGGAACACGAATATGTTACCGAAAAACACGGACCACGCGGGTTGAAATCCCCAGCCGTAGAGCCGGCGAAACACGGTGGGGCAGGGCGTCTAAGCGTGGAGGCGCCCGTAAGACCGATGCGGGTTGAAATCCCCAGCCGTAAAGCCGGCGAAAAGCGGTCGGGCAGGGTGACTCCGCGTGGAGTTTTGCCCGTAAGGCCGATGCGGGTAGCCGCGCGGGTTGAAATCCCCAGCCGTAAAGCCGGTGAAACACGGTTCATTGGGGCGCCTAAGCGTGGAGGCGCCCCGCAGAGACCGAGCGGGTTGAAATCCCCAGCCGTAAAGCCGGCGAAACACGGTTCATTGGGGCGCCTAAGCGTGGAGGCGCCCCGCAGAGACCGAGCGGGTTGAAATCCCCAGCCGTAAAGCCGGCGAAACACGGTTCATTGGGGCGCCTAAGCGTGGAGGCGCCCGCAGAGACCGAGCGGGTTGAAATCCCCAGCCGTAAAGCCGGCGAAACAAGTTCGGGCAGGGCGACTCCGCGTGGAGTTTTGCCCGTAAGACCGATGCGGGTAGCCGCGCGGGTTGAAATCCCCAGCCGTAAAGCCGGCGAAACACGGTTCATTGGGGCGCCTAAGCGTGGAGGCGCCCCGCAGAGACCGAGCGGGTTGAAATCCCCAGCCGTAAAGCCGGCGAAACAAGTTCGGGCAGGGCGACTCCGCGTGGAGTTTCGCCCGTAAGACCGATGCGGGTAGCCGCGCGGGTTGAAATCCCCAGCCGTAAAGCCGGCGAAACACGGTTCATTGGGGCGCCTAAGCGTGGAGGCGCCCCGCAGAGACCGAGCGGGTTGAAATCCCCAGC
>NW_027601187.1:220000-225000 GCF_964058835.1 Carex rostrata
AAACAGTCCAGCGGCAAGCGGAAGCGGCTAACGTTGGGCAAAAGTGACCCGAAAACAGTTCAGCGGGGGAAAACTAAGCGGATGCGGGCACGCGTTGGGGAAAACTAAGCGGATGCGGCCAAGTGTCGGTGGAAATTGGCCCGAAAACAGCCCAGCGGCAAGCGGAAGCGGCTAACGTTGGGCAAAAGTGACCCGAAAACAGTTCAGCGGGGGAAAACTAAGCGGATGCGGCCACGCGTTGGGGAAAACTAAGCGGATACGGCCAAGAGTCGGTGGAAATTGGCCCGAAAACAGTCCAGCGGCAAGCGGAAGCGGCTAACGTTGGGCAAAAGTGACCCGAAAACAGTTCAGCGGGGCAAAACTAGGCGGATGCGGCCACGCGTTGGGGAAAACTAAGCGGATACGGCCAAGTGTGGGGGAAAAATGGCCCGAAAACAGCCCAGCGGCAAGCGGAAGCGGCTAACGTTGGGGAAAAGTGACCCGAAAACAGTTAAGCGGGGGAAAACTAAGCGGATGCGGCCACGCGTTGGGGAAAACTAAGCGGATGCGGCCAAGTGTCGGTGGAAATTGGCCCGAAAACAGCCCAGCGGCAAGCGGAAGCGGCTAACGTTGGGCAAAAGTGCCCCGAAAACAGTTCAGCGGGGGAAAACTAAGCGGATGCGGCCACGCGTTGGGGAAAACTAAGCGGATACGGCCAAGAGTCGGTGGAAATTGGCCCGAAAACAGTCCAGCGGCAAGCGGAAGCGGCTAATGTTGGGCAAAAGTGACCCGAAAACAGTTCAGCGGGGGAAAACTAAGCGGATGCGGGCACGCGTTGGGGAAAACTAAGCGGATGCGGCCAAGTGTCGGTGGAAATTGGCCCGAAAACAGCCCAGCGGCAAGCGGAAGCGGCTAACGTTGGGCAAAAGTGACCCGAAAACAGTTCAGCGGGGGAAAACTAAGCGGATGCGGCCACGCGTTGGGGAAAACTAAGCGGATACGGCCAAGAGTCGGTGGAAATTGGCCCGAAAACAGTCCAGCGGCAAGCGGAAGCGGCTAACGTTGGGCAAAAGTGACCCGAAAACAGTTCAGCGGGGCAAATTTTTGAAATTTTTTTTGAAATTTTTTTGAATTTTTGAAATTTTTGAAGTTTTTTTGGGTTTTTGGACTTTTTTTGAATTTTTGAAATTTTTGAATTTTTTTGAATTTTTTTGAATTTTTTGAATTTTTTTTGAATTTTTGAAATTTTTTTTTTTTTTGAATTTATTTGATTTTATAAATTTTTTGTGATTTTTTGAGATTTTTTTGAATATTTTACATGGGTGATTTTGACTTGGGGGATTTTCAGGGGGTGGTAACCCTGGGCGTGGCTAGAGCCTCAAAATGCATATTCCCCTATAGGGGGGCAAGGTTTTCAAAAATGGGTGCCCCCTCATGTACACGCGCGTGGGTGTACATGGCCCCGTCGGTGCCAGCGTGGGTGGAAAATGGCCCGAAAACAGCCCAGCGGCAAGCGGAAGCGGCTAACGTTGGGCAAAACTGACCCGAAAGCAGTATAGCTTGGAAAATTAAGCGGATGCAGCCAATTGTTGGCGAAAACTAAGCGGATACGGCCAAGTGTCGGTGAAAAATGGCCCGAAAACAGTCCAGCGGCAAGCGGAAACGGCTAACGTTGGGCAAAAGTGACCCGAAAACAGTTCAGCTGGGGGAAATTAAGCGGAAGCAGCCAAGCGTTGGGGAAAACCAAGCGGATACGGCCAAGAGTCGGTGGAAAATGGCCCGAAAACAGTCCAGCGGCAAGCGGAAACGGCTAACGTTGGGACAAAGTGACCCGAAAACAGTTCAGCTGGGGAAAATTAAGCGGATGCAGCCAAGCGTTGGGGAAAACTAAGCGGATCCGGCCCAGAGTCGGTGGAAATTGGCCCGAAAACAGTCCAGTGGCAAGCGGAAGCGGCTAACGTTGGGCAAAAGTGACCCGAAAACAGTTCAGCGGGGGAAAACTAAGCGGATGCGGCCACGCGTTGGGGAAAACCAAGCGGATACGGCCAAGTGTTGGGGAAAAATGGCCCGAAAACAGCCCAGCGGCAAGCGGAAGCGGCTAACGTTGGGGAAAAGTGACCCGAAAACAGTTAAGCGGGGGAAAACTAAGCGGATGCGGCCACGCGTTGGGGAAAACTAAGCGGATGCGGCCAAGTGTCGGTGGAAATTGGCCCGAAAACAGCCCAGCGGCAAGCGGAAGCGGCTAACGTTGGGCAAAACTGACCCGAAAACAGTTCAGCGGGGGAAAACTAAGCGGATGCGGCCACGCGTTGGGGAAAACTAAGCGGATACGGCCAAGAGTCGGTGGAAATTGGCCCGAAAATAGTCCAGCGGCAAGCGGAAGCGGCTAACGTTGGGCAAAACTGACCCGAAAACAGTTCAGCGGGGGAAAACTAAGCGGATGCGGCCACGCGTTGGGGAAAACTAAGCGGATACGGCCAAGAGTCGGTGGAAATTGGCCCGAAAACAGTCCAGCGGCAAGCGGAAGCGGCTAACGTTGGGCAAAAGTGACCCGAAAACAGTTCAGCGGGGGAAAACTAAGCGGATGCGGCCACGCGTTGGGGAAAACTAAGCGGATACGGCCAAGAGTCGGTGGAAATTGGCCCGAAAACAGTCCAGCGGCAAGCGGTAGCGGCTAACGTTGGGCAAAACTGACCCGAAAACAGTTCAGCGGGGGAAAACTAAGCGGATGCGGCCACGCGTTGGGGAAAACTAAGCGGATACGGCCAAGTGTTGGGGAAAAATGGCCCGAAAACAGCCCAGCGGCAAGCGGAAGCGGCTAACGTTGGGCAAAAGTGATCCGAAAACAGTTCAGCGGGGGAAAACTAAGCGGATGCGGCCACGCGTTGGGGAAAACTAAGCGGATACGGCCAAGGGTCGGTGAAAAAGGGCCCGAAAACAGTCCAGCGGCAAGCGGAAGCCGCTAACGTTGGGCAAAAATGACCCGAAAACAGTCCAGCGGGGGAAAACTAAGCGGATGCGGCCAAGCGTTGGGGAAAACTAAGCGGATACGGCCAAGCGTCGGTGAAAAAGGCCCGAAAACAGTCCAGCGGCACGCCGAAGCGGCTAACGTTGGGCAAAAATGGCCAAAAGCGGTGGAGCAGGGCGGTCTGAATCTATGCATCCACATAAAATGGGGGGTAAACCTGGGGGATTTCCAGGGGGTGGTAACCCTGGGCGTGGCTGGAGACCCAAAATGCATATTCCCCTATAGGGGGGAAGGATTTTTGGAAGAGGCAGCCCCTCATGTACATGCCAAGCGGGGTGTACATGGCCCCTGTGGGTGCCTCCGTCGGTGTAAAATGGCCCGAAAAACAAGATTATGTTACCCGAAGACACGATTATGTTACCGAAAAAACACGGTTGAGCGGGGGCAGTAAGCACGGTTGAGCGGGGGCAAAAAACACGGTTGAGCGGGGCAAAAAACACGGTGCAGCGGGGACAAAAGACACGATTTTGTTACCGAAAAACACGGCCCGTCGGGGGCAAGGAACACGAATATGTTACCGAAAAACACGGACCACGCGGGTTGAAATCCCCAGCCGTAGAGCCGGCGAAACACGGTGGGGCAGGGCGTCTAAGCGTGGAGGCGCCCGTAAGACCGATGCGGGTTGAAATCCCCAGCCGTAAAGCCGGCGAAAAGCGGTCGGGCAGGGTTACTCCGCGTGGAGTTTTGCCCGTAAGGCCGATGCGGGTAGCCGCGCGGGTTGAAATCCCCAGCCGTAAAGCCGGTGAAACACGGTTCATTGGGGCGCCTAAGCGTGGAGGCGCCCCGCAGAGACCGAGCGGGTTGAAATCCCCAGCCGTAAAGCCGGCGAAACACGGTTCATTGGGGCGCCTAAGCGTGGAGGCGCCCGCAGAGACCGAGCGGGTTGAAATCCCCAGCCGTAAAGCCGGCGAAACAAGTTCGGGCAGGGCGACTCCGCGTGGAGTTTTGCCCGTAAGACCGATGCGGGTAGCCGCGCGGGTTGAAATCCCCAGCCGTAAAGCCGGCGAAACACGGTTCATTGGGGCGCCTAAGCGTGGAGGCGCCCCGCAGAGACCGAGCGGGTTGAAATCCCCAGCCGTAAAGCCGGCGAAACAAGTTCGGGCAGGGCGACTCCGCGTGGAGTTTCGCCCGTAAGACCGATGCGGGTAGCCGCGCGGGTTGAAATCCCCAGCCGTAAAGCCGGCGAAACACGGTTCATTGGGGCGCCTAAGCGTGGAGGCGCCCCGCAGAGACCGAGCGGGTTGAAATCCCCAGCCGTAAAGCCGGCGAAACACGTTCGGGCAGGGTGTCTAAGCGTGGAGGCGCCCGTAAGACCGATGCGGGTAGCCGTGCGGGTTGAAATCCCCAGCCGTAAAGCCGGCGAAACACGGTTGAGCAGGGCGCCTAAGCGTGGAGGCGCCCTGCAGTGACCGAGCGGGTTGAAATCCCCAGCCGTAAAGCCGGCGAAACACGGTTCATTGGGGCGCCTAAGCGTGGAGGCGCCCCGCAGAGACCGAGCGGGTTGAAATCCCCAGCCGTAAAGCCGGCGAAACACGTTCGGGCAGGGCGACTCCGCGTGGAGTTTCGCCCGTAAGACCGATGCGGGTAGCCGCGCGGGTTGAAATCCCCAGCCGTAAAGCCGGCGAAACACGGTTCATTGGGGAGCCTAAGCGTGGAGGCGCCCCGCAGAGACCGAGCGGGTTGAAATCCCCAGCCGTAAAGCCGGCGAAACACGTTCGGGCAGGGCGTCTAAGCGTGGAGGCGCCCGTAAGACCGATGCGGGTAGCCGTGCGGGTTGAAATCCCCAGCCGTAAAGCCGGCGAAACACGGTTGAGCGGGGCGCCTAAGCGTGGAGGCGCCCCGCAGTGACCGAGCGGGTTGAAATCCCCATCCGTAAAGCCGGCGAAACACGGTTGAGCGGGGTGCCTAAGCGTGGAGGCGCCCCGCAGAGACCGATGCGGGTTGAAATCCCCAGCCGTAAAGCCGGTGAAACACGATCGGGCAGGGCGTCTAA
>NW_027601187.1:235000-242500 GCF_964058835.1 Carex rostrata
CCGAAAACAGTTCAGCGGGGGAAAACTAAGCGGATGCGGCCACGCGTTGGGGAAAACTAAGCGGATACGGCCAAGAGTCGGTGGAAATTGGCCCGAAAACAGTCCAGCGGCAAGCGGAAGCGGCTAACGTTGGGCAAAAGTGACCCGAAAACAGTTCAGCGGGGCAAAACTAGGCGGATGCGGCCACGCGTTGGGGAAAACTAAGCGGATACGGCCAAGCGTGGGTGGAAAATGGCCCGAAAACAGCCCAGCGGCAAGCGGAAGCGGCTAACGTTGGGCAAAAGTGACCCGAAAGCAGTATAGCTTGGAAAATTAAGCGGATGCGGCCAATTGTTGGCGAAAACTAAGCGGATACGGCCAAGTGTCGGTGAAAAATGGCCCGAAAACAGCCCAGCGGCAAGCGGAAGCGGCTAACGTTGGGCAAAAGTGACCCGAAAACAGTTCAGCGGGGGAAAACTAAGCGGATGCGGCCACGCGTTGGGGAAAACTAAGCGGATACGGCCAAGTGTGGGGGAAAAATGGCCCGAAAACAGTCCAGCGGCAAGCGGAAGCGGCTAACGTTGGGCAAAAGTGACCCGAAAACAGTTCAGCGGGGGAAAACTAAGCGGATGCGGGCACGCGTTGGGGAAAACTAAGCGGATGCGGCCAAGTGTCGGTGGAAATTGGCCCGAAAACAGCCCAGCGGCAAGCGGAAGCGGCTAACGTTGGGCAAAAGTGACCCGAAAACAGTTCAGCGGGGGAAAACTAAGCGGATGCGGCCACGCGTTGGGGAAAACTAAGCGGATACGGCCAAGAGTCGGTGGAAATTGGCCCGAAAACAGTCCAGCGGCAAGCGGAAGCGGCTAACGTTGGGCAAAAGTGACCCGAAAACAGTTCAGCGGGGCAAAACTAGGCGGATGCGGCCACGCGTTGGGGAAAACTAAGCGGATACGGCCAAGTGTGGGGGAAAAATGGCCCGAAAACAGCCCAGCGGCAAGCGGAAGCGGCTAACGTTGGGGAAAAGTGACCCGAAAACAGTTAAGCGGGGGAAAACTAAGCGGATGCGGCCACGCGTTGGGGAAAACTAAGCGGATGCGGCCAAGTGTCGGTGGAAATTGGCCCGAAAACAGCCCAGCGGCAAGCGGAAGCGGCTAACGTTGGGCAAAAGTGCCCCGAAAACAGTTCAGCGGGGGAAAACTAAGCGGATGCGGCCACGCGTTGGGGAAAACTAAGCGGATACGGCCAAGAGTCGGTGGAAATTGGCCCGAAAACAGTCCAGCGGCAAGCGGAAGCGGCTAACGTTGGGCAAAAGTGACCCGAAAACAGTTCAGCGGGGGAAAACTAAGCGGATGCGGGCACGCGTTGGGGAAAACTAAGCGGATGCGGCCAAGTGTCGGTGGAAATTGGCCCGAAAACAGCCCAGCGGCAAGCGGAAGCGGCTAACGTTGGGCAAAAGTGACCCGAAAACAGTTCAGCGGGGGAAAACTAAGCGGATGCGGCCACGCGTTGGGGAAAACTAAGCGGATACGGCCAAGAGTCGGTGGAAATTGGCCCGAAAACAGTCCAGCGGCAAGCGGAAGCGGCTAACGTTGGGCAAAAGTGACCCGAAAACAGTTCAGCGGGGCAAATTTTTGAAATTTTTTTTGAAATTTTTTTGAATTTTTGAAATTTTTGAAGTTTTTTTGGGTTTTTGGACTTTTTTTGAATTTTTGAAATTTTTGAATTTTTTTGAATTTTTTTGAATTTTTTGAATTTTTTTTGAATTTTTGAAATTTTTTTTTTTTTTTGAATTTATTTGATTTTATAAATTTTTTGTGATTTTTTGAGATTTTTTTGAATATTTTACATGGGTGATTTTGACTTGGGGGATTTTCAGGGGGTGGTAACCCTGGGCGTGGCTAGAGCCTCAAAATGCATATTCCCCTATAGGGGGGCAAGGTTTTCAAAAATGGGTGCCCCCTCATGTACACGCGCGTGGGTGTACATGGCCCCGTCGGTGCCAGCGTGGGTGGAAAATGGCCCGAAAACAGCCCAGCGGCAAGCGGAAGCGGCTAACGTTGGGCAAAACTGACCCGAAAGCAGTATAGCTTGGAAAATTAAGCGGATGCAGCCAATTGTTGGCGAAAACTAAGCGGATACGGCCAAGTGTCGGTGAAAAATGGCCCGAAAACAGTCCAGCGGCAAGCGGAAACGGCTAACGTTGGGCAAAAGTGACCCGAAAACAGTTCAGCGGGGGAAAACTAAGCGGATGCGGCCACGCGTTGGGGAAAACTAAGCGGATACGGCCAAGTGTGGGGGAAAAATGGCCCGAAAACAGCCCAGCGGCAAGCGGAAGCGGCTAACGTTGGGCAAAAGTGACCCGAAAACAGTTCAGCGGGGGAAAACTAAGCGGATGCGGGCACGCGTTGGGGAAAACTAAGCGGATGCGGCCAAGTGTCGGTGGAAATTGGCCCGAAAACAGCCCAGCGGCAAGCGGAAGCGGCTAACGTTGGGCAAAAGTGACCCGAAAACAGTTCAGCGGGGGAAAACTAAGCGGATGCGGCCACGCGTTGGGGAAAACTAAGCGGATACGGCCAAGAGTCGGTGGAAATTGGCCCGAAAACAGTCCAGCGGCAAGCGGAAGCGGCTAACGTTGGGCAAAAGTGACCCGAAAACAGTTCAGCGGGGCAAAACTAGGCGGATGCGGCCACGCGTTGGGGAAAACTAAGCGGATACGGCCAAGCGTGGGTGGAAAATGGCCCGAAAACAGCCCAGCGGCAAGCGGAAGCGGCTAACGTTGGGCAAAAGTGACCCGAAAGCAGTATAGCTTGGAAAATTAAGCGGATGCGGCCAATTGTTGGCGAAAACTAAGCGGATACGGCCAAGTGTCGGTGAAAAATGGCCCGAAAACAGCCCAGCGGCAAGCGGAAGCGGCTAACGTTGGGCAAAAGTGACCCGAAAACAGTTCAGCGGGGGAAAACTAAGCGGATGCGGCCACGCGTTGGGGAAAACTAAGCGGATACGGCCAAGTGTGGGGGAAAAATGGCCCGAAAACAGTCCAGCGGCAAGCGGAAGCGGCTAACGTTGGGCAAAAGTGACCCGAAAACAGTTCAGCGGGGGAAAACTAAGCGGATGCGGGCACGCGTTGGGGAAAACTAAGCGGATGCGGCCAAGTGTCGGTGGAAATTGGCCCGAAAACAGCCCAGCGGCAAGCGGAAGCGGCTAACGTTGGGCAAAAGTGACCCGAAAACAGTTCAGCGGGGGAAAACTAAGCGGATGCGGCCACGCGTTGGGGAAAACTAAGCGGATACGGCCAAGAGTCGGTGGAAATTGGCCCGAAAACAGTCCAGCGGCAAGCGGAAGCGGCTAACGTTGGGCAAAAGTGACCCGAAAACAGTTCAGCGGGGCAAAACTAGGCGGATGCGGCCACGCGTTGGGGAAAACTAAGCGGATACGGCCAAGTGTGGGGGAAAAATGGCCCGAAAACAGCCCAGCGGCAAGCGGAAGCGGCTAACGTTGGGGAAAAGTGACCCGAAAACAGTTAAGCGGGGGAAAACTAAGCGGATGCGGCCACGCGTTGGGGAAAACTAAGCGGATGCGGCCAAGTGTCGGTGGAAATTGGCCCGAAAACAGCCCAGCGGCAAGCGGAAGCGGCTAACGTTGGGCAAAAGTGCCCCGAAAACAGTTCAGCGGGGGAAAACTAAGCGGATGCGGCCACGCGTTGGGGAAAACTAAGCGGATACGGCCAAGAGTCGGTGGAAATTGGCCCGAAAACAGTCCAGCGGCAAGCGGAAGCGGCTAACGTTGGGCAAAAGTGACCCGAAAACAGTTCAGCGGGGGAAAACTAAGCGGATGCGGGCACGCGTTGGGGAAAACTAAGCGGATGCGGCCAAGTGTCGGTGGAAATTGGCCCGAAAACAGCCCAGCGGCAAGCGGAAGCGGCTAACGTTGGGCAAAAGTGACCCGAAAACAGTTCAGCGGGGGAAAACTAAGCGGATGCGGCCACGCGTTGGGGAAAACTAAGCGGATACGGCCAAGAGTCGGTGGAAATTGGCCCGAAAACAGTCCAGCGGCAAGCGGAAGCGGCTAACGTTGGGCAAAAGTGACCCGAAAACAGTTCAGCGGGGCAAATTTTTGAAATTTTTTTTGAAATTTTTTTGAATTTTTGAAATTTTTGAAGTTTTTTTGGGTTTTTGGACTTTTTTTGAATTTTTGAAATTTTTGAATTTTTTTGAATTTTTTTGAATTTTTTGAATTTTTTTTGAATTTTTGAAATTTTTTTTTTTTTTTGAATTTATTTGATTTTATAAATTTTTTGTGATTTTTTGAGATTTTTTTGAATATTTTACATGGGTGATTTTGACTTGGGGGATTTTCAGGGGGTGGTAACCCTGGGCGTGGCTAGAGCCTCAAAATGCATATTCCCCTATAGGGGGGCAAGGTTTTCAAAAATGGGTGCCCCCTCATGTACACGCGCGTGGGTGTACATGGCCCCGTCGGTGCCAGCGTGGGTGGAAAATGGCCCGAAAACAGCCCAGCGGCAAGCGGAAGCGGCTAACGTTGGGCAAAACTGACCCGAAAGCAGTATAGCTTGGAAAATTAAGCGGATGCAGCCAATTGTTGGCGAAAACTAAGCGGATACGGCCAAGTGTCGGTGAAAAATGGCCCGAAAACAGTCCAGCGGCAAGCGGAAACGGCTAACGTTGGGCAAAAGTGACCCGAAAACAGTTCAGCTGGGGGAAATTAAGCGGAAGCAGCCAAGCGTTGGGGAAAACCAAGCGGATACGGCCAAGAGTCGGTGGAAAATGGCCCGAAAACAGTCCAGCGGCAAGCGGAAACGGCTAACGTTGGGACAAAGTGACCCGAAAACAGTTCAGCTGGGGAAAATTAAGCGGATGCAGCCAAGCGTTGGGGAAAACTAAGCGGATCCGGCCCAGAGTCGGTGGAAATTGGCCCGAAAACAGTCCAGTGGCAAGCGGAAGCGGCTAACGTTGGGCAAAAGTGACCCGAAAACAGTTCAGCGGGGGAAAACTAAGCGGATGCGGCCACGCGTTGGGGAAAACCAAGCGGATACGGCCAAGTGTTGGGGAAAAATGGCCCGAAAACAGCCCAGCGGCAAGCGGAAGCGGCTAACGTTGGGGAAAAGTGACCCGAAAACAGTTAAGCGGGGGAAAACTAAGCGGATGCGGCCACGCGTTGGGGAAAACTAAGCGGATGCGGCCAAGAGTCGGTGGAAATTGGCCCGAAAACAGTCCAGCGGCAAGCGGAAGCGGCTAACGTTGGGCAAAAGTGACCCGAAAACAGTTCAGCGGGGGAAAACTAAGCGGATGCGGCCACGCGTTGGGGAAAACTAAGCGGATACGGCCAACAGTCGGTGGAAATTGGCCCGAAAACAGTCCAGCGGCAAGCGGTAGCGGCTAACGTTGGGCAAAACTGACCCGAAAACAGTTCAGCGGGGGAAAACAAAGCGGATGCGGCCACGCGTTGGGGAAAACTAAGCGGATACGGCCAAGTGTTGGGGAAAAATGGCCCGAAAACAGCCCAGCGGCAAGCGGAAGCGGCTAACGTTGGGCAAAAGTGATCCGAAAACAGTTCAGCGGGGGAAAACTAAGCGGATGCGGCCACGCGTTGGGGAAAACTAAGCGGATACGGCCAAGGGTCGGTGAAAAAGGGCCCGAAAACAGTCCAGCGGCAAGCGGAAGCCGCTAACGTTGGGCAAAAATGACCCGAAAACAGTCCAGCGGGGGAAAACTAAGCGGATGCGGCCAAGCGTTGGGGAAAACTAAGCGGATACGGCCAAGCGTCGGTGAAAAAGGCCCGAAAACAGTCCAGCGGCACGCCGAAGCGGCTAACGTTGGGCAAAAATGGCCAAAAGCGGTGGAGCAGGGCGGTCTGAATCTATGCATCCACATAAAATGGGGGGTAAACCTGGGGGATTTCCAGGGGGTGGTAACCCTGGGCGTGGCTGGAGACCCAAAATGCATATTCCCCTATAGGGGGGAAGGATTTTTGGAACAGGCAGCCCCTCATGTACATGCCAAGCGGGGTGTACATGGCCCCTGTGGGTGCCTCCGTCGGTGTAAAATGGCCCGAAAAACAAGATTATGTTACCCGAAGACACGATTATGTTACCGAAAAAACACGGTTGAGCGGGGGCAGTAAGCACGGTTGAGCGGGGGCAAAAAACACGGTTGAGCGGGGCAAAAAACACGGTGCAGCGGGGACAAAAGACACGATTTTGTTACCGAAAAACACGGCCCGTCGGGGGCAAGGAACACGAATATGTTACCGAAAAACACGGACCACGCGGGTTGAAATCCCCAGCCGTAGAGCCGGCGAAACACGGTGGGGCAGGGCGTCTAAGCGTGGAGGCGCCCGTAAGACCGATGCGGGTTGAAATCCCCAGCCGTAAAGCCGGCGAAAAGCGGTCGGGCAGGGTGACTCCGCGTGGAGTTTCGCCCGTAAGGCCGATGCGGGTAGCCGCGCGGGTTGAAATCCCCAGCCGTAAAGCCGGTGAAACACGGTTCATTGGGGCGCCTAAGCGTGGAGGCGCCCCGCAGAGACCGAGCGGGTTGAAATCCCCAGCCGTAAAGCCGGCGAAACACGGTTCATTGGGGCGCCTAAGCGTGGAGGCGCCCCGCAGAGACCGAGCGGGTTGAAATCCCCAGCCGTAAAGCCGGCGAAACACGGTTCATTGGGGCGCCTAAGCGTGGAGGCGCCCGCAGAGACCGAGCGGGTTGAAATCCCCAGCCGTAAAGCCGGCGAAACAAGTTCGGGCAGGGCGACTCCGCGTGGAGTTTTGCCCGTAAGACCGATGCGGGTAGCCGCGCGGGTTGAAATCCCCAGCCGTAAAGCCGGCGAAACACGGTTCATTGGGGCGCCTAAGCGTGGAGGCGCCCCGCAGAGACCGAGCGGGTTGAAATCCCCAGCCGTAAAGCCGGCGAAACAAGTTCGGGCAGGGCGACTCCGCGTGGAGTTTCGCCCGTAAGACCGATGCGGGTAGCCGCGCGGGTTGAAATCCCCAGCCGTAAAGCCGGCGAAACACGGTTCATTGGGGCGCCTAAGCGTGGAGGCGCCCCGCAGAGACCGAGCGGGTTGAAATCCCCAGCCGTAAAGCCGGCGAAACACGTTCGGGCAGGGTGTCTAAGCGTGGAGGCGCCCGTAAGACCGATGCGGGTAGCCGTGCGGGTTGAAATCCCCAGCCGTAAAGCCGGCGAAACACGGTTGAGCAGGGCGCCTAAGCGTGGAGGCGCCCTGCAGTGACCGAGCGGGTTGAAATCCCCAGCCGTAAAGCCGGCGAAACACGGTTCATTGGGGCGCCTAAGCGTGGAGGCGCCCCGCAGAGACCGAGCGGGTTGAAATCCCCAGCCGTAAAGCCGGCGAAACACGTTCGGGCAGGGCGACTCCGCGTGGAGTTTCGCCCGTAAGACCGATGCGGGTAGCCGCGCGGGTTGAAATCCCCAGCCGTAAAGCCGGCGAAACACGGTTCATTGGGGAGCCTAAGCGTGGAGGCGCCCCGCAGAGACCGAGCGGGTTGAAATC
>NW_027601187.1:247500-255000 GCF_964058835.1 Carex rostrata
TAAGCAGAACTGGCGATGCGGGATGAACCGGAAGCCGGGTTACGGTGCCCAACTACGCGCTAACCTAGAACCCACAAAGGGTGTTGGTCGATTAAGACAGCAGGACGGTGGTCATGGAAGTCGAAATCCACAAAGGGTGTTGGTCGATTAAGACAGCCGGGTTACGGTGCCCCGACGGGCCCGTGCCATCGGCCAGGCCCCCGCGGCGGACGAGCCGCGGGCGGCCGCCTCGAAGGTCAATTTCACAAGGGCGGCGGGCAGAATCCTTTGCAGACGACTTAAATACGCGACGGGGCATTGTAAGTGGCAGAGTGGCCTTGCTGCCACGATCCACTGAGATCCAGCCCCACGTCGCACGGATTCGTCCCTCCCCACTTACATACAACACCGCTCGTCTGAGCTGGGGCCTCTGAGGGGCCGGCTCTATGCGGGACCGCCTCCGCTCACGGTCACGGTCACGTCGGACTTGTCTTGTCGGCGGTGGTCATGTATGTGTGCATGCATGCATGCAAGTTGTATCGATGGGCAGCGCCTTGCTTACATGCACATAGGATTTCAAGCCAAGTATTCACTTTCATGTCCAACAAGTCCGATATAATTCATGTAGCCTTATGACCCCCATTATAAGTTAGCCTTTGCAATTATGGATGTAGGCATGTGAGTATGCATGCATGCAAGTCATGGGCAAGCGGAAATTTTTTGTGTATGCATGCATATCCATGTGACGGGCAAGCGGAAATTTTTTCGTGTATGCATGCATGCATGTCACGGGCAAGCGCATGGGGCCGTCCAAAATAGTTCATGTATGTACCACATGGGGCTGCCACGAAATTTTTTTTTTTTTTTGATAAATTTGAAATTTGAAAAAAATTCAAATTTATTAAAAATATAAGATGTGAAATTTGGAGTTTGGAAAAAAAAATTGGGTTGTATAATTTCGGATCTTATGCAAGTGGGTTGGACAATTTTTGGTCCAAATGAATTACAACCGTCCAAAGAGCCATTGAAACTCCAGTTTTTCCGGCTTGTAAAAATTCCCACTTTTTTCGGATTGGACGGTTCCTACCCGGTGTGGACCATTTCTCAAACTTCCGGATTGTACGCGATCCAAATTATGGATGTAGGCAAAAATTCAAATTTATTAAAAATATGAAATATGAAATTTGGAGTTTGGAAAAAAAAAAATTGGGTTGTACAATTTCGGATCTTATGCAAGTGGGTTGGACAATTTTTGGTCCAAATGAATTACAACCGTCCAAAGAGCCATTGAAACTCCAGTTTTTCCGGCTTGTAAAAATTCCCACTTTTTTCGGATTGGATGGTTCACACCCGGTGTGGACCATTTCTCAAACTTCCGGATTGTACGCGATCCAAATTATGGATGTAGGCAAAAATTCAAATTTATTAAAAATATAAAATATGAAGTTTGGAGTTTGGAAAAAGAAAATTGGGTTGGACAATTTCGGATCTTATGCAAGTGGGTTGGACAATTTTTGGTCCAAATGAATTACAACCGTCCAAAGAGCCATTGAAACTCCAGTTTTTCCGGCTTGTAAAAATTCCCACTTTTTTCGGATTGGATGGTTCACACCCGGTGTGGACCATTTCTCAAACTTCCGGATTGTACGCGATCCAAATTATGGATGTAGGCAAAAATTCAAATTTATTAAAAATATAAAATATGAAGCTTGGAGTTTGGAAAAAGAAAATTGGGTTGGACAATTTCGGATCTTATGCAAGTGGGTTGGACAATTTTTGGTCCAAATGAATTACAACCGTCCAAAGAGCCATTGAAACTCCAGTTTTTCCGGCTTGTAAAAATTCCCACTTTTTTCGGATTGGATGGTTCACACCCGGTGTGGACCATTTCTCAAACTTCCGGATTGTACGCGATCCAAATTATGGATGTAGGCAAAAATTCAAATTTATTAAAAATATAAAATATGAAGTTTGGAGTTTGGAAAAAGAAAATTGGGTTGGACAATTTCGGATCTTATGCAAGTGGGTTGGACAATTTCGGATCTTATGCAAGTTTGGAAAAAAATTGGAAGTTTGAAACCTGAAGTTCAACAAAAAAAACGGCGCAAAAATCAGCAAAGCGGGGGCAACTAAGCGGATGCGGCCAGCCGTCAGTGAAAAATGGCCCCAAAACTGAGCGCATGCGGCCAAGCGTCGGTGCAAAATGGCCCGAAAACAGTCCCGTCGGTGCCCCCGTCGGGCTAAAATGACCCGAAAACAGTTCAGCTGGGGAAAATTAAGCGGATCCGGCCAAGAGTCGGTGGAAATTGGCCCGAAAACAGCCCAGCGGCAAGCGGAAGCGGCTAACGTTGGGGAAAAGTGACCCGAAAACAGTTAAGCGGGGGAAAACTAAGCGGATGCGGCCACGCGTTGGGGAAAACAAAGCGGATCCGGCCCAGAGTCGGTGGAAATTGGCCCGAAAACAGTCCAGCGGCAAGCGGAAGCGGCTAACGTTGGGAAAAAGTGACCCGAAAACAGTTCAGCGGGGGAAAACTAAGCGGATGCGGCCACGCGTTGGGGAAAACTAAGCGGATACGGCCAAGTGTTGGAGAAAAATGGCCCGAAAACAGCCCAGCGGCAAGCGGAAGCGGCTAACGTTGGGGAAAAGTGACCCGAAAACAGTTAAGCGGGGGAAAACTAAGCGGATGCGGCCACGCGTTGGGGAAAACTAAGCGGATACGGCCAAGAGTCGGTGGAAATAGGCCCGAAAACAGTCCAGCGGCAAGCGGAAGCGGCTAACGTTGGGCAAAAGTGACCCGAAAACAGTTCAGCGGGGCAAATTTTTGAAATTTTTTTTGAAATTCTGAAATTTTTTTGAATTTTTGAAGTTTTTTTGGGTTTTTGGACTTTTTTTGAATTTTTGAAATTTTTGAATTTTTTTGAATTTTTTTGAATTTTTTGAATTTTTTTTGAATTTTTGAAATTTTTTTTTTTTTTTGAATTTATTTGATTTTATAAATTTTTTGTGATTTTTTGAGATTTTTTTGAATATTTTACATGGGTGATTTTGACTTGGGGGATTTTCAGGGGGTGGTAACCCTGGGCGTGGCTAGAGCCTCAAAATGCATATTCCCCTATAGGGGGGCAAGGTTTTCAAAAATGGGTGCCCCCTCATGTACACGCGCGTGGGTGTACATGGCCCCGTCGGTGCCAGCGTGGGTGGAAAATGGCCCGAAAACAGCCCAGCGGCAAGCGGAAGCGGCTAACGTTGGGCAAAACTGACCCGAAAGCAGTATAGCTTGGAAAATTAAGCGGATGCAGCCAATTGTTGGCGAAAACTAAGCGGATACGGCCAAGTGTCGGTGAAAAATGGCCCGAAAACAGTCCAGCGGCAAGCGGAAGCGGCTAACGTTGGGCAAAAGTGACCCGAAAACAGTTCAGCGGGGGAAAACTAAGCGGATGCGGCCACGCGTTGGGGAAAACTAAGCGGATACGGCCAAGTGTGGGGGAAAAATGGCCCGAAAACAGCCCAGCGGCAAGCGGAAGCGGCTAACGTTGGGCAAAAGTGACCCGAAAACAGTTCAGCGGGGGAAAACTAAGCGGATGCGGGCACGCGTTGGGGAAAACTAAGCGGATGCGGCCAAGTGTCGGTGGAAATTGGCCCGAAAACAGCCCAGCGGCAAGCGGAAGCGGCTAACGTTGGGCAAAAGTGACCCGAAAACAGTTCAGCGGGGGAAAACTAAGCGGATGCGGCCACGCGTTGGGGAAAACTAAGCGGATACGGCCAAGAGTCGGTGGAAATTGGCCCGAAAACAGTCCAGCGGCAAGCGGAAGCGGCTAACGTTGGGCAAAAGTGACCCGAAAACAGTTCAGCGGGGCAAAACTAGGCGGATGCGGCCACGCGTTGGGGAAAACTAAGCGGATACGGCCAAGCGTGGGTGGAAAATGGCCCGAAAACAGCCCAGCGGCAAGCGGAAGCGGCTAACGTTGGGCAAAAGTGACCCGAAAGCAGTATAGCTTGGAAAATTAAGCGGATGCGGCCAATTGTTGGCGAAAACTAAGCGGATACGGCCAAGTGTCGGTGAAAAATGGCCCGAAAACAGCCCAGCGGCAAGCGGAAGCGGCTAACGTTGGGCAAAAGTGACCCGAAAACAGTTCAGCGGGGGAAAACTAAGCGGATGCGGCCACGCGTTGGGGAAAACTAAGCGGATACGGCCAAGTGTGGGGGAAAAATGGCCCGAAAACAGTCCAGCGGCAAGCGGAAGCGGCTAACGTTGGGCAAAAGTGACCCGAAAACAGTTCAGCGGGGGAAAACTAAGCGGATGCGGGCACGCGTTGGGGAAAACTAAGCGGATGCGGCCAAGTGTCGGTGGAAATTGGCCCGAAAACAGCCCAGCGGCAAGCGGAAGCGGCTAACGTTGGGCAAAAGTGACCCGAAAACAGTTCAGCGGGGGAAAACTAAGCGGATGCGGCCACGCGTTGGGGAAAACTAAGCGGATACGGCCAAGAGTCGGTGGAAATTGGCCCGAAAACAGTCCAGCGGCAAGCGGAAGCGGCTAACGTTGGGCAAAAGTGACCCGAAAACAGTTCAGCGGGGCAAAACTAGGCGGATGCGGCCACGCGTTGGGGAAAACTAAGCGGATACGGCCAAGTGTGGGGGAAAAATGGCCCGAAAACAGCCCAGCGGCAAGCGGAAGCGGCTAACGTTGGGGAAAAGTGACCCGAAAACAGTTAAGCGGGGGAAAACTAAGCGGATGCGGCCACGCGTTGGGGAAAACTAAGCGGATGCGGCCAAGTGTCGGTGGAAATTGGCCCGAAAACAGCCCAGCGGCAAGCGGAAGCGGCTAACGTTGGGCAAAAGTGCCCCGAAAACAGTTCAGCGGGGGAAAACTAAGCGGATGCGGCCACGCGTTGGGGAAAACTAAGCGGATACGGCCAAGAGTCGGTGGAAATTGGCCCGAAAACAGTCCAGCGGCAAGCGGAAGCGGCTAACGTTGGGCAAAAGTGACCCGAAAACAGTTCAGCGGGGGAAAACTAAGCGGATGCGGGCACGCGTTGGGGAAAACTAAGCGGATGCGGCCAAGTGTCGGTGGAAATTGGCCCGAAAACAGCCCAGCGGCAAGCGGAAGCGGCTAACGTTGGGCAAAAGTGACCCGAAAACAGTTCAGCGGGGGAAAACTAAGCGGATGCGGCCACGCGTTGGGGAAAACTAAGCGGATACGGCCAAGAGTCGGTGGAAATTGGCCCGAAAACAGTCCAGCGGCAAGCGGAAGCGGCTAACGTTGGGCAAAAGTGACCCGAAAACAGTTCAGCGGGGCAAATTTTTGAAATTTTTTTTGAAATTTTTTTGAATTTTTGAAATTTTTGAAGTTTTTTTGGGTTTTTGGACTTTTTTTGAATTTTTGAAATTTTTGAATTTTTTTGAATTTTTTTGAATTTTTTGAATTTTTTTTGAATTTTTGAAATTTTTTTTTTTTTTTGAATTTATTTGATTTTATAAATTTTTTGTGATTTTTTGAGATTTTTTTGAATATTTTACATGGGTGATTTTGACTTGGGGGATTTTCAGGGGGTGGTAACCCTGGGCGTGGCTAGAGCCTCAAAATGCATATTCCCCTATAGGGGGGCAAGGTTTTCAAAAATGGGTGCCCCCTCATGTACACGCGCGTGGGTGTACATGGCCCCGTCGGTGCCAGCGTGGGTGGAAAATGGCCCGAAAACAGCCCAGCGGCAAGCGGAAGCGGCTAACGTTGGGCAAAACTGACCCGAAAGCAGTATAGCTTGGAAAATTAAGCGGATGCAGCCAATTGTTGGTGAAAACTAAGCGGATACGGCCAAGTGTCGGTGAAAAATGGCCCGAAAACAGTCCAGCGGCAAGCGGAAACGGCTAACGTTGGGCAAAAGTGACCCGAAAACAGTTCAGCTGGGGGAAATTAAGCGGAAGCAGCCAAGCGTTGGGGAAAACCAAGCGGATACGGCCAAGAGTCGGTGGAAAATGGCCCGAAAACAGTCCAGCGGCAAGCGGAAACGGCTAACGTTGGGACAAAGTGACCCGAAAACAGTTCAGCTGGGGAAAATTAAGCGGATGCAGCCAAGCGTTGGGGAAAACTAAGCGGATCCGGCCCAGAGTCGGTGGAAATTGGCCCGAAAACAGTCCAGTGGCAAGCGGAAGCGGCTAACGTTGGGCAAAAGTGACCCGAAAACAGTTCAGCGGGGGAAAACTAAGCGGATGCGGCCACGCGTTGGGGAAAACCAAGCGGATACGGCCAAGTGTTGGGGAAAAATGGCCCGAAAACAGCCCAGCGGCAAGCGGAAGCGGCTAACGTTGGGGAAAAGTGACCCGAAAACAGTTAAGCGGGGGAAAACTAAGCGGATGCGGCCACGCGTTGGGGAAAACTAAGCGGATGCGGCCAAGTGTCGGTGGAAATTGGCCCGAAAACAGCCCTGCGGCAAGCGGAAGCGGCTAACGTTGGGCAAAACTGACCCGAAAACAGTTCAGCGGGGGAAAACTAAGCGGATGCGGCCACGCGTTGGGGAAAACTAAGCGGATACGGCCAAGAGTCGGTGGAAATTGGCCCGAAAATAGTCCAGCGGCAAGCGGAAGCGGCTAACGTTGGGCAAAACTGACCCGAAAACAGTTCAGCGGGGGAAAACTAAGCGGATGCGGCCACGCGTTGGGGAAAACTAAGCGGATACGGCCAAGAGTCGGTGGAAATTGGCCCGAAAACAGTCCAGCGGCAAGCGGAAGCGGCTAACGTTGGGCAAAAGTGACCCGAAAACAGTTCAGCGGGGGAAAACTAAGCGGATGCGGCCACGCGTTGGGGAAAACTAAGCGGATACGGCCAAGAGTCGGTGGAAATTGGCCCGAAAACAGTCCAGCGGCAAGCGGTAGCGGCTAACGTTGGGCAAAAGTGACCCGAAAACAGTTCAGCGGGGGAAAACTAAGCGGATGCGGCCACGCGTTGGGGAAAACTAAGCGGATACGGCCAAGAGTCGGTGGAAATTGGCCCGAAAACAGTCCAGCGGCAAGCGGTAGCGGCTAACGTTGGGCAAAACTGACCCGAAAACAGTTCAGCGGGGGAAAACTAAGCGGATGCGGCCACGCGTTGGGGAAAACTAAGCGGATACGGCCAAGTGTTGGGGAAAAATGGCCCGAAAACAGCCCAGCGGCAAGCGGAAGCGGCTAACGTTGGGCAAAAGTGATCCGAAAACAGTTCAGCGGGGGAAAACTAAGCGGATGCGGCCACGCGTTGGGGAAAACTAAGCGGATACGGCCAAGGGTCGGTGAAAAAGGGCCCGAAAACAGTCCAGCGGCAAGCGGAAGCCGCTAACGTTGGGCAAAAATGACCCGAAAACAGTCCAGCGGGGGAAAACTAAGCGGATGCGGCCAAGCGTTGGGGAAAACTAAGCGGATACGGCCAAGCGTCGGTGAAAAAGGCCCGAAAACAGTCCAGCGGCACGCCGAAGCGGCTAACGTTGGGCAAAAATGGCCAAAAGCGGTGGAGCAGGGCGGTCTGAATCTATGCATCCACATAAAATGGG
>NW_027601187.1:265000-272500 GCF_964058835.1 Carex rostrata
TGGACAATTTTTGGTCCAAATGAATTACAACCGTCCAAAGAGCCATTGAAACTCCAGTTTTTCCGGCTTGTAAAAATTCCCACTTTTTTCGGATTGGACGGTTCCTACCCGGTGTGGACCATTTCTCAAACTTCCGGATTGTACGCGATCCAAATTATGGATGTAGGCAAAAATTCAAATTTATTAAAAATATGAAATATGAAATTTGGAGTTTGGAAAAAAAAAAATTGGGTTGTACAATTTCGGATCTTATGCAAGTGGGTTGGACAATTTTTGGTCCAAATGAATTACAACCGTCCAAAGAGCCATTGAAACTCCAGTTTTTCCGGCTTGTAAAAATTCCCACTTTTTTCGGATTGGATGGTTCACACCCGGTGTGGACCATTTCTCAAACTTCCGGATTGTACGCGATCCAAATTATGGATGTAGGCAAAAATTCAAATTTATTAAAAATATAAAATATGAAGTTTGGAGTTTGGAAAAAGAAAATTGGGTTGGACAATTTCGGATCTTATGCAAGTGGGTTGGACAATTTTTGGTCCAAATGAATTACAACCGTCCAAAGAGCCATTGAAACTCCAGTTTTTCCGGCTTGTAAAAATTCCCACTTTTTTCGGATTGGATGGTTCACACCCGGTGTGGACCATTTCTCAAACTTCCGGATTGTACGCGATCCAAATTATGGATGTAGGCAAAAATTCAAATTTATTAAAAATATAAAATATGAAGTTTGGAGTTTGGAAAAAGAAAATTGGGTTGGACAATTTCGGATCTTATGCAAGTGGGTTGGACAATTTCGGATCTTATGCAAGTTTGGAAAAAAATTGGAAGTTTGAAACCTGAAGTTCAACAAAAAAAACGGCGCAAAAATCAGCAAAGCGGGGGCAACTAAGCGGATGCGGCCAGCCGTCAGTGAAAAATGGCCCCAAAACTGAGCGCATGCGGCCAAGCGTCGGTGCAAAATGGCCCGAAAACAGTCCCGTCGGTGCCCCCGTCGGGCTAAAATGACCCGAAAACAGTTCAGCTGGGGAAAATTAAGCGGATCCGGCCAAGAGTCGGTGGAAATTGGCCCGAAAACAGCCCAGCGGCAAGCGGAAGCGGCTAACGTTGGGGAAAAGTGACCCGAAAACAGTTAAGCGGGGGAAAACTAAGCGGATGCGGCCACGCGTTGGGGAAAACAAAGCGGATCCGGCCCAGAGTCGGTGGAAATTGGCCCGAAAACAGTCCAGCGGCAAGCGGAAGCGGCTAACGTTGGGAAAAAGTGACCCGAAAACAGTTCAGCGGGGGAAAACTAAGCGGATGCGGCCACGCGTTGGGGAAAACTAAGCGGATACGGCCAAGTGTTGGGGAAAAATGGCCCGAAAACAGCCCAGCGGCAAGCGGAAGCGGCTAACGTTGGGGAAAAGTGACCCGAAAACAGTTAAGCGGGGGAAAACTAAGCGGATGCGGCCACGCGTTGGGGAAAACTAAGCGGATACGGCCAAGAGTCGGTGGAAATAGGCCCGAAAACAGTCCAGCGGCAAGCGGAAGCGGCTAACGTTGGGCAAAAGTGACCCGAAAACAGTTCAGCGGGGCAAATTTTTGAAATTTTTTTTGAAATTCTGAAATTTTTTTGAATTTTTGAAGTTTTTTTGGGTTTTTGGACTTTTTTTGAATTTTTGAAATTTTTGAATTTTTTTGAATTTTTTTGAATTTTTTGAATTTTTTTTGAATTTTTGAATTTTTTTTTTTTTTTTGAATTTATTTGATTTTATAAATTTTTTGTGATTTTTTGAGATTTTTTTGAATATTTTACATGGGTGATTTTGACTTGGGGGATTTTCAGGGGGTGGTAACCCTGGGCGTGGCTAGAGCCTCAAAATGCATATTCCCCTATAGGGGGGCAAGGTTTTCAAAAATGGGTGCCCCCTCATGTACACGCGCGTGGGTGTACATGGCCCCGTCGGTGCCAGCGTGGGTGGAAAATGGCCCGAAAACAGCCCAGCGGCAAGCGGAAGCGGCTAACGTTGGGCAAAACTGACCCGAAAGCAGTATAGCTTGGAAAATTAAGCGGATGCAGCCAATTGTTGGCGAAAACTAAGCGGATACGGCCAAGTGTCGGTGAAAAATGGCCCGAAAACAGTCCAGCGGCAAGCGGAAGCGGCTAACGTTGGGCAAAAGTGACCCGAAAACAGTTCAGCGGGGGAAAACTAAGCGGATGCGGCCACGCGTTGGGGAAAACTAAGCGGATACGGCCAAGTGTGGGGGAAAAATGGCCCGAAAACAGCCCAGCGGCAAGCGGAAGCGGCTAACGTTGGGCAAAAGTGACCCGAAAACAGTTCAGCGGGGGAAAACTAAGCGGATGCGGGCACGCGTTGGGGAAAACTAAGCGGATGCGGCCAAGTGTCGGTGGAAATTGGCCCGAAAACAGCCCAGCGGCAAGCGGAAGCGGCTAACGTTGGGCAAAAGTGACCCGAAAACAGTTCAGCGGGGGAAAACTAAGCGGATGCGGCCACGCGTTGGGGAAAACTAAGCGGATACGGCCAAGAGTCGGTGGAAATTGGCCCGAAAACAGTCCAGCGGCAAGCGGAAGCGGCTAACGTTGGGCAAAAGTGACCCGAAAACAGTTCAGCGGGGCAAAACTAGGCGGATGCGGCCACGCGTTGGGGAAAACTAAGCGGATACGGCCAAGTGTGGGGGAAAAATGGCCCGAAAACAGCCCAGCGGCAAGCGGAAGCGGCTAACGTTGGGGAAAAGTGACCCGAAAACAGTTAAGCGGGGGAAAACTAAGCGGATGCGGCCACGCGTTGGGGAAAACTAAGCGGATGCGGCCAAGTGTCGGTGGAAATTGGCCCGAAAACAGCCCAGCGGCAAGCGGAAGCGGCTAACGTTGGGCAAAAGTGCCCCGAAAACAGTTCAGCGGGGGAAAACTAAGCGGATGCGGCCACGCGTTGGGGAAAACTAAGCGGATACGGCCAAGAGTCGGTGGAAATTGGCCCGAAAACAGTCCAGCGGCAAGCGGAAGCGGCTAACGTTGGGCAAAAGTGACCCGAAAACAGTTCAGCGGGGGAAAACTAAGCGGATGCGGGCACGCGTTGGGGAAAACTAAGCGGATGCGGCCAAGTGTCGGTGGAAATTGGCCCGAAAACAGCCCAGCGGCAAGCGGAAGCGGCTAACGTTGGGCAAAAGTGACCCGAAAACAGTTCAGCGGGGGAAAACTAAGCGGATGCGGCCACGCGTTGGGGAAAACTAAGCGGATACGGCCAAGAGTCGGTGGAAATTGGCCCGAAAACAGTCCAGCGGCAAGCGGAAGCGGCTAACGTTGGGCAAAAGTGACCCGAAAACAGTTCAGCGGGGCAAATTTTTGAAATTTTTTTTGAAATTTTTTTGAATTTTTGAAATTTTTGAAGTTTTTTTGGGTTTTTGGACTTTTTTTGAATTTTTGAAATTTTTGAATTTTTTTGAATTTTTTTGAATTTTTTGAATTTTTTTTGAATTTTTGAAATTTTTTTTTTTTTTTTGAATTTATTTGATTTTATAAATTTTTTGTGATTTTTTGAGATTTTTTTGAATATTTTACATGGGTGATTTTGACTTGGGGGATTTTCAGGGGGTGGTAACCCTGGGCGTGGCTAGAGCCTCAAAATGCATATTCCCCTATAGGGGGGCAAGGTTTTCAAAAATGGGTGCCCCCTCATGTACACGCGCGTGGGTGTACATGGCCCCGTCGGTGCCAGCGTGGGTGGAAAATGGCCCGAAAACAGCCCAGCGGCAAGCGGAAGCGGCTAACGTTGGGCAAAACTGACCCGAAAGCAGTATAGCTTGGAAAATTAAGCGGATGCAGCCAATTGTTGGCGAAAACTAAGCGGATACGGCCAAGTGTCGGTGAAAAATGGCCCGAAAACAGTCCAGCGGCAAGCGGAAACGGCTAACGTTGGGCAAAAGTGACCCGAAAACAGTTCAGCTGGGGGAAATTAAGCGGAAGCAGCCAAGCGTTGGGGAAAACCAAGCGGATACGGCCAAGAGTCGGTGGAAAATGGCCCGAAAACAGTCCAGCGGCAAGCGGAAACGGCTAACGTTGGGACAAAGTGACCCGAAAACAGTTCAGCTGGGGAAAATTAAGCGGATGCAGCCAAGCGTTGGGGAAAACTAAGCGGATCCGGCCCAGAGTCGGTGGAAATTGGCCCGAAAACAGTCCAGTGGCAAGCGGAAGCGGCTAACGTTGGGCAAAAGTGACCCGAAAACAGTTCAGCGGGGGAAAACTAAGCGGATGCGGCCACGCGTTGGGGAAAACCAAGCGGATACGGCCAAGTGTTGGGGAAAAATGGCCCGAAAACAGCCCAGCGGCAAGCGGAAGCGGCTAACGTTGGGGAAAAGTGACCCGAAAACAGTTAAGCGGGGGAAAACTAAGCGGATGCGGCCACGCGTTGGGGAAAACTAAGCGGATGCGGCCAAGTGTCGGTGGAAATTGGCCCGAAAACAGCCCTGCGGCAAGCGGAAGCGGCTAACGTTGGGCAAAACTGACCCGAAAACAGTTCAGCGGGGGAAAACTAAGCGGATGCGGCCACGCGTTGGGGAAAACTAAGCGGATACGGCCAAGAGTCGGTGGAAATTGGCCCGAAAATAGTCCAGCGGCAAGCGGAAGCGGCTAACGTTGGGCAAAACTGACCCGAAAACAGTTCAGCGGGGGAAAACTAAGCGGATGCGGCCACGCGTTGGGGAAAACTAAGCGGATACGGCCAAGAGTCGGTGGAAATTGGCCCGAAAACAGTCCAGCGGCAAGCGGAAGCGGCTAACGTTGGGCAAAAGTGACCCGAAAACAGTTCAGCGGGGGAAAACTAAGCGGATGCGGCCACGCGTTGGGGAAAACTAAGCGGATACGGCCAAGAGTCGGTGGAAATTGGCCCGAAAACAGTCCAGCGGCAAGCGGTAGCGGCTAACGTTGGGCAAAACTGACCCGAAAACAGTTCAGCGGGGGAAAACTAAGCGGATGCGGCCACGCGTTGGGGAAAACTAAGCGGATACGGCCAAGTGTTGGGGAAAAATGGCCCGAAAACAGCCCAGCGGCAAGCGGAAGCGGCTAACGTTGGGCAAAAGTGATCCGAAAACAGTTCAGCGGGGGAAAACTAAGCGGATGCGGCCACGCGTTGGGGAAAACTAAGCGGATACGGCCAAGGGTCGGTGAAAAAGGGCCCGAAAACAGTCCAGCGGCAAGCGGAAGCCGCTAACGTTGGGCAAAAATGACCCGAAAACAGTCCAGCGGGGGAAAACTAAGCGGATGCGGCCAAGCGTTGGGGAAAACTAAGCGGATACGGCCAAGCGTCGGTGAAAAAGGCCCGAAAACAGTCCAGCGGCACGCCGAAGCGGCTAACGTTGGGCAAAAATGGCCAAAAGCGGTGGAGCAGGGCGGTCTGAATCTATGCATCCACATAAAATGGGGGGTAAACCTGGGGGATTTCCAGGGGGTGGTAACCCTGGGCGTGGCTGGAGACCCAAAATGCATATTCCCCTATAGGGGGGAAGGATTTTTGGAAGAGGCAGCCCCTCATGTACATGCCAAGCGGGGTGTACATGGCCCCTGTGGGTGCCTCCGTCGGTGTAAAATGGCCCGAAAAACAAGATTATGTTACCCGAAGACACGATTATGTTACCGAAAAAACACGGTTGAGCGGGGGCAGTAAGCACGGTTGAGCGGGGGCAAAAAACACGGTTGAGCGGGGCAAAAAACACGGTGCAGCGGGGACAAAAGACACGATTTTGTTACCGAAAAACACGGCCCGTCGGGGGCAAGGAACACGAATATGTTACCGAAAAACACGGACCACGCGGGTTGAAATCCCCAGCCGTAGAGCCGGCGAAACACGGTGGGGCAGGGCGTCTAAGCGTGGAGGCGCCCGTAAGACCGATGCGGGTTGAAATCCCCAGCCGTAAAGCCGGCGAAAAGCGGTCGGGCAGGGTGACTCCGCGTGGAGTTTTGCCCGTAAGGCCGATGCGGGTAGCCGCGCGGGTTGAAATCCCCAGCCGTAAAGCCGGTGAAACACGGTTCATTGGGGCGCCTAAGCGTGGAGGCGCCCCGCAGAGACCGAGCGGGTTGAAATCCCCAGCCGTAAAGCCGGCGAAACACGGTTCATTGGGGCGCCTAAGCGTGGAGGCGCCCCGCAGAGACCGAGCGGGTTGAAATCCCCAGCCGTAAAGCCGGCGAAACACGGTTCATTGGGGCGCCTAAGCGTGGAGGCGCCCGCAGAGACCGAGCGGGTTGAAATCCCCAGCCGTAAAGCCGGCGAAACAAGTTCGGGCAGGGCGACTCCGCGTGGAGTTTTGCCCGTAAGACCGATGCGGGTAGCCGCGCGGGTTGAAATCCCCAGCCGTAAAGCCGGCGAAACACGGTTCATTGGGGCGCCTAAGCGTGGAGGCGCCCCGCAGAGACCGAGCGGGTTGAAATCCCCAGCCGTAAAGCCGGCGAAACAAGTTCGGGCAGGGCGACTCCGCGTGGAGTTTCGCCCGTAAGACCGATGCGGGTAGCCGCGCGGGTTGAAATCCCCAGCCGTAAAGCCGGCGAAACACGGTTCATTGGGGCGCCTAAGCGTGGAGGCGCCCCGCAGAGACCGAGCGGGTTGAAATCCCCAGCCGTAAAGCCGGCGAAACACGTTCGGGCAGGGTGTCTAAGCGTGGAGGCGCCCGTAAGACCGATGCGGGTAGCCGTGCGGGTTGAAATCCCCAGCCGTAAAGCCGGCGAAACACGGTTGAGCAGGGCGCCTAAGCGTGGAGGCGCCCTGCAGTGACCGAGCGGGTTGAAATCCCCAGCCGTAAAGCCGGCGAAACACGGTTCATTGGGGCGCCTAAGCGTGGAGGCGCCCCGCAGAGACCGAGCGGGTTGAAATCCCCAGCCGTAAAGCCGGCGAAACACGTTCGGGCAGGGCGACTCCGCGTGGAGTTTCGCCCGTAAGACCGATGCGGGTAGCCGCGCGGGTTGAAATCCCCAGCCGTAAAGCCGGCGAAACACGGTTCATTGGGGAGCCTAAGCGTGGAGGCGCCCCGCAGAGACCGAGCGGGTTGAAATCCCCAGCTGTAAAGCCGGCGAAACACGTTCGGGCAGGGCGTCTAAGCGTGGAGGCGCCCGTAAGACCGATGCGGGTAGCCGTGCGGGTTGAAATCCCCAGCCGTAAAGCCGGCGAAACACGGTTGAGCGGGGCGCCTAAGCGTGGAGGCGCCCCGCAGTGACCGAGCGGGTTGAAATCCCCATCCGTAAAGCCGGCGAAACACGGTTGAGCGGGGTGCCTAAGCGTGGAGGCGCCCCGCAGAGACCGATGCGGGTTGAAATCCCCAGCCGTAAAGCCGGTGAAACACGATCGGGCAGGGCGTCTAAGCGTGGAGGCGCCCGTAAGACCGATGCGGGTAGCCGCAAGGGTTGAAATCCCCAGCTGTAAAGCCGGCGAAACACGGTTGAGCGGGGCGCCTAAGCGTGGAGGCACCCCGCAGAGACCGAGCGGGTTGAAGTCCCCAGCCGTAAAGCCGGCGAAA
>NW_027601187.1:282500-287500 GCF_964058835.1 Carex rostrata
GGATACGGCCAAGTGTCGGTGAAAAATGGCCCGAAAACAGTCCAGCGGCAAGCGGAAGCGGCTAACGTTGGGCAAAAGTGACCCGAAAACAGTTCAGCGGGGGAAAACTAAGCGGATGCGGCCACGCGTTGGGGAAAACTAAGCGGATACGGCCAAGTGTGGGGGAAAAATGGCCCGAAAACAGCCCAGCGGCAAGCGGAAGCGGCTAACGTTGGGCAAAAGTGACCCGAAAACAGTTCAGCGGGGGAAAACTAAGCGGATGCGGGCACGCGTTGGGGAAAACTAAGCGGATGCGGCCAAGTGTCGGTGGAAATTGGCCCGAAAACAGCCCAGCGGCAAGCGGAAGCGGCTAACGTTGGGCAAAAGTGACCCGAAAACAGTTCAGCGGGGGAAAACTAAGCGGATGCGGCCACGCGTTGGGGAAAACTAAGCGGATACGGCCAAGAGTCGGTGGAAATTGGCCCGAAAACAGTCCAGCGGCAAGCGGAAGCGGCTAACGTTGGGCAAAAGTGACCCGAAAACAGTTCAGCGGGGCAAAACTAGGCGGATGCGGCCACGCGTTGGGGAAAACTAAGCGGATACGGCCAAGCGTGGGTGGAAAATGGCCCGAAAACAGCCCAGCGGCAAGCGGAAGCGGCTAACGTTGGGCAAAAGTGACCCGAAAGCAGTATAGCTTGGAAAATTAAGCGGATGCGGCCAATTGTTGGCGAAAACTAAGCGGATACGGCCAAGTGTCGGTGAAAAATGGCCCGAAAACAGCCCAGCGGCAAGCGGAAGCGGCTAACGTTGGGCAAAAGTGACCCGAAAACAGTTCAGCGGGGGAAAACTAAGCGGATGCGGCCACGCGTTGGGGAAAACTAAGCGGATACGGCCAAGTGTGGGGGAAAAATGGCCCGAAAACAGTCCAGCGGCAAGCGGAAGCGGCTAACGTTGGGCAAAAGTGACCCGAAAACAGTTCAGCGGGGGAAAACTAAGCGGATGCGGGCACGCGTTGGGGAAAACTAAGCGGATGCGGCCAAGTGTCGGTGGAAATTGGCCCGAAAACAGCCCAGCGGCAAGCGGAAGCGGCTAACGTTGGGCAAAAGTGACCCGAAAACAGTTCAGCGGGGGAAAACTAAGCGGATGCGGCCACGCGTTGGGGAAAACTAAGCGGATACGGCCAAGAGTCGGTGGAAATTGGCCCGAAAACAGTCCAGCGGCAAGCGGAAGCGGCTAACGTTGGGCAAAAGTGACCCGAAAACAGTTCAGCGGGGCAAAACTAGGCGGATGCGGCCACGCGTTGGGGAAAACTAAGCGGATACGGCCAAGTGTGGGGGAAAAATGGCCCGAAAACAGCCCAGCGGCAAGCGGAAGCGGCTAACGTTGGGGAAAAGTGACCCGAAAACAGTTAAGCGGGGGAAAACTAAGCGGATGCGGCCACGCGTTGGGGAAAACTAAGCGGATGCGGCCAAGTGTCGGTGGAAATTGGCCCGAAAACAGCCCAGCGGCAAGCGGAAGCGGCTAACGTTGGGCAAAAGTGCCCCGAAAACAGTTCAGCGGGGGAAAACTAAGCGGATGCGGCCACGCGTTGGGGAAAACTAAGCGGATACGGCCAAGAGTCGGTGGAAATTGGCCCGAAAACAGTCCAGCGGCAAGCGGAAGCGGCTAACGTTGGGCAAAAGTGACCCGAAAACAGTTCAGCGGGGGAAAACTAAGCGGATGCGGGCACGCGTTGGGGAAAACTAAGCGGATGCGGCCAAGTGTCGGTGGAAATTGGCCCGAAAACAGCCCAGCGGCAAGCGGAAGCGGCTAACGTTGGGCAAAAGTGACCCGAAAACAGTTCAGCGGGGGAAAACTAAGCGGATGCGGCCACGCGTTGGGGAAAACTAAGCGGATACGGCCAAGAGTCGGTGGAAATTGGCCCGAAAACAGTCCAGCGGCAAGCGGAAGCGGCTAACGTTGGGCAAAAGTGACCCGAAAACAGTTCAGCGGGGCAAATTTTTGAAATTTTTTTTGAAATTTTTTTGAATTTTTGAAATTTTTGAAGTTTTTTTGGGTTTTTGGACTTTTTTTGAATTTTTGAAATTTTTGAATTTTTTTGAATTTTTTTGAATTTTTTGAATTTTTTTTGAATTTTTGAAATTTTTTTTTTTTTTTGAATTTATTTGATTTTATAAATTTTTTGTGATTTTTTGAGATTTTTTTGAATATTTTACATGGGTGATTTTGACTTGGGGGATTTTCAGGGGGTGGTAACCCTGGGCGTGGCTAGAGCCTCAAAATGCATATTCCCCTATAGGGGGGCAAGGTTTTCAAAAATGGGTGCCCCCTCATGTACACGCGCGTGGGTGTACATGGCCCCGTCGGTGCCAGCGTGGGTGGAAAATGGCCCGAAAACAGCCCAGCGGCAAGCGGAAGCGGCTAACGTTGGGCAAAACTGACCCGAAAGCAGTATAGCTTGGAAAATTAAGCGGATGCAGCCAATTGTTGGCGAAAACTAAGCGGATACGGCCAAGTGTCGGTGAAAAATGGCCCGAAAACAGTCCAGCGGCAAGCGGAAACGGCTAACGTTGGGCAAAAGTGACCCGAAAACAGTTCAGCTGGGGGAAATTAAGCGGAAGCAGCCAAGCGTTGGGGAAAACCAAGCGGATACGGCCAAGAGTCGGTGGAAAATGGCCCGAAAACAGTCCAGCGGCAAGCGGAAACGGCTAACGTTGGGACAAAGTGACCCGAAAACAGTTCAGCTGGGGAAAATTAAGCGGATGCAGCCAAGCGTTGGGGAAAACTAAGCGGATCCGGCCCAGAGTCGGTGGAAATTGGCCCGAAAACAGTCCAGTGGCAAGCGGAAGCGGCTAACGTTGGGCAAAAGTGACCCGAAAACAGTTCAGCGGGGGAAAACTAAGCGGATGCGGCCACGCGTTGGGGAAAACCAAGCGGATACGGCCAAGTGTTGGGGAAAAATGGCCCGAAAACAGCCCAGCGGCAAGCGGAAGCGGCTAACGTTGGGGAAAAGTGACCCGAAAACAGTTAAGCGGGGGAAAACTAAGCGGATGCGGCCACGCGTTGGGGAAAACTAAGCGGATGCGGCCAAGAGTCGGTGGAAATTGGCCCGAAAACAGTCCAGCGGCAAGCGGAAGCGGCTAACGTTGGGCAAAAGTGACCCGAAAACAGTTCAGCGGGGGAAAACTAAGCGGATGCGGCCACGCGTTGGGGAAAACTAAGCGGATACGGCCAAGAGTCGGTGGAAATTGGCCCGAAAACAGTCCAGCGGCAAGCGGTAGCGGCTAACGTTGGGCAAAACTGACCCGAAAACAGTTCAGCGGGGGAAAACAAAGCGGATGCGGCCACGCGTTGGGGAAAACTAAGCGGATACGGCCAAGTGTTGGGGAAAAATGGCCCGAAAACAGCCCAGCGGCAAGCGGAAGCGGCTAACGTTGGGCAAAAGTGATCCGAAAACAGTTCAGCGGGGGAAAACTAAGCGGATGCGGCCACGCGTTGGGGAAAACTAAGCGGATACGGCCAAGGGTCGGTGAAAAAGGGCCCGAAAACAGTCCAGCGGCAAGCGGAAGCCGCTAACGTTGGGCAAAAATGACCCGAAAACAGTCCAGCGGGGGAAAACTAAGCGGATGCGGCCAAGCGTTGGGGAAAACTAAGCGGATACGGCCAAGCGTCGGTGAAAAAGGCCCGAAAACAGTCCAGCGGCACGCCGAAGCGGCTAACGTTGGGCAAAAATGGCCAAAAGCGGTGGAGCAGGGCGGTCTGAATCTATGCATCCACATAAAATGGGGGGTAAACCTGGGGGATTTCCAGGGGGTGGTAACCCTGGGCGTGGCTGGAGACCCAAAATGCATATTCCCCTATAGGGGGGAAGGATTTTTGGAACAGGCAGCCCCTCATGTACATGCCAAGCGGGGTGTACATGGCCCCTGTGGGTGCCTCCGTCGGTGTAAAATGGCCCGAAAAACAAGATTATGTTACCCGAAGACACGATTATGTTACCGAAAAAACACGGTTGAGCGGGGGCAGTAAGCACGGTTGAGCGGGGGCAAAAAACACGGTTGAGCGGGGCAAAAAACACGGTGCAGCGGGGACAAAAGACACGATTTTGTTACCGAAAAACACGGCCCGTCGGGGGCAAGGAACACGAATATGTTACCGAAAAACACGGACCACGCGGGTTGAAATCCCCAGCCGTAGAGCCGGCGAAACACGGTGGGGCAGGGCGTCTAAGCGTGGAGGCGCCCGTAAGACCGATGCGGGTTGAAATCCCCAGCCGTAAAGCCGGCGAAAAGCGGTCGGGCAGGGTGACTCCGCGTGGAGTTTCGCCCGTAAGGCCGATGCGGGTAGCCGCGCGGGTTGAAATCCCCAGCCGTAAAGCCGGTGAAACACGGTTCATTGGGGCGCCTAAGCGTGGAGGCGCCCCGCAGAGACCGAGCGGGTTGAAATCCCCAGCCGTAAAGCCGGCGAAACACGGTTCATTGGGGCGCCTAAGCGTGGAGGCGCCCCGCAGAGACCGAGCGGGTTGAAATCCCCAGCCGTAAAGCCGGCGAAACACGGTTCATTGGGGCGCCTAAGCGTGGAGGCGCCCGCAGAGACCGAGCGGGTTGAAATCCCCAGCCGTAAAGCCGGCGAAACAAGTTCGGGCAGGGCGACTCCGCGTGGAGTTTTGCCCGTAAGACCGATGCGGGTAGCCGCGCGGGTTGAAATCCCCAGCCGTAAAGCCGGCGAAACACGGTTCATTGGGGCGCCTAAGCGTGGAGGCGCCCCGCAGAGACCGAGCGGGTTGAAATCCCCAGCCGTAAAGCCGGCGAAACAAGTTCGGGCAGGGCGACTCCGCGTGGAGTTTCGCCCGTAAGACCGATGCGGGTAGCCGCGCGGGTTGAAATCCCCAGCCGTAAAGCCGGCGAAACACGGTTCATTGGGGCGCCTAAGCGTGGAGGCGCCCCGCAGAGACCGAGCGGGTTGAAATCCCCAGCCGTAAAGCCGGCGAAACACGTTCGGGCAGGGTGTCTAAGCGTGGA
>NW_027601187.1:297500-305000 GCF_964058835.1 Carex rostrata
AACAGTCCCGTCGGTGCCCCCGTCGGGCTAAAATGACCCGAAAACAGTTCAGCTGGGGAAAATTAAGCGGATCCGGCCAAGAGTCGGTGGAAATTGGCCCGAAAACAGCCCAGCGGCAAGCGGAAGCGGCTAACGTTGGGGAAAAGTGACCCGAAAACAGTTAAGCGGGGGAAAACTAAGCGGATGCGGCCACGCGTTGGGGAAAACAAAGCGGATCCGGCCCAGAGTCGGTGGAAATTGGCCCGAAAACAGTCCAGCGGCAAGCGGAAGCGGCTAACGTTGGGAAAAAGTGACCCGAAAACAGTTCAGCGGGGGAAAACTAAGCGGATGCGGCCACGCGTTGGGGAAAACTAAGCGGATACGGCCAAGTGTTGGAGAAAAATGGCCCGAAAACAGCCCAGCGGCAAGCGGAAGCGGCTAACGTTGGGGAAAAGTGACCCGAAAACAGTTAAGCGGGGGAAAACTAAGCGGATGCGGCCACGCGTTGGGGAAAACTAAGCGGATACGGCCAAGAGTCGGTGGAAATAGGCCCGAAAACAGTCCAGCGGCAAGCGGAAGCGGCTAACGTTGGGCAAAAGTGACCCGAAAACAGTTCAGCGGGGCAAATTTTTGAAATTTTTTTTGAAATTCTGAAATTTTTTTGAATTTTTGAAGTTTTTTTGGGTTTTTGGACTTTTTTTGAATTTTTGAAATTTTTGAATTTTTTTGAATTTTTTTGAATTTTTTGAATTTTTTTTGAATTTTTGAAATTTTTTTTTTTTTTTGAATTTATTTGATTTTATAAATTTTTTGTGATTTTTTGAGATTTTTTTGAATATTTTACATGGGTGATTTTGACTTGGGGGATTTTCAGGGGGTGGTAACCCTGGGCGTGGCTAGAGCCTCAAAATGCATATTCCCCTATAGGGGGGCAAGGTTTTCAAAAATGGGTGCCCCCTCATGTACACGCGCGTGGGTGTACATGGCCCCGTCGGTGCCAGCGTGGGTGGAAAATGGCCCGAAAACAGCCCAGCGGCAAGCGGAAGCGGCTAACGTTGGGCAAAACTGACCCGAAAGCAGTATAGCTTGGAAAATTAAGCGGATGCAGCCAATTGTTGGCGAAAACTAAGCGGATACGGCCAAGTGTCGGTGAAAAATGGCCCGAAAACAGTCCAGCGGCAAGCGGAAGCGGCTAACGTTGGGCAAAAGTGACCCGAAAACAGTTCAGCGGGGGAAAACTAAGCGGATGCGGCCACGCGTTGGGGAAAACTAAGCGGATACGGCCAAGTGTGGGGGAAAAATGGCCCGAAAACAGCCCAGCGGCAAGCGGAAGCGGCTAACGTTGGGCAAAAGTGACCCGAAAACAGTTCAGCGGGGGAAAACTAAGCGGATGCGGGCACGCGTTGGGGAAAACTAAGCGGATGCGGCCAAGTGTCGGTGGAAATTGGCCCGAAAACAGCCCAGCGGCAAGCGGAAGCGGCTAACGTTGGGCAAAAGTGACCCGAAAACAGTTCAGCGGGGGAAAACTAAGCGGATGCGGCCACGCGTTGGGGAAAACTAAGCGGATACGGCCAAGAGTCGGTGGAAATTGGCCCGAAAACAGTCCAGCGGCAAGCGGAAGCGGCTAACGTTGGGCAAAAGTGACCCGAAAACAGTTCAGCGGGGCAAAACTAGGCGGATGCGGCCACGCGTTGGGGAAAACTAAGCGGATACGGCCAAGCGTGGGTGGAAAATGGCCCGAAAACAGCCCAGCGGCAAGCGGAAGCGGCTAACGTTGGGCAAAAGTGACCCGAAAGCAGTATAGCTTGGAAAATTAAGCGGATGCGGCCAATTGTTGGCGAAAACTAAGCGGATACGGCCAAGTGTCGGTGAAAAATGGCCCGAAAACAGCCCAGCGGCAAGCGGAAGCGGCTAACGTTGGGCAAAAGTGACCCGAAAACAGTTCAGCGGGGGAAAACTAAGCGGATGCGGCCACGCGTTGGGGAAAACTAAGCGGATACGGCCAAGTGTGGGGGAAAAATGGCCCGAAAACAGTCCAGCGGCAAGCGGAAGCGGCTAACGTTGGGCAAAAGTGACCCGAAAACAGTTCAGCGGGGGAAAACTAAGCGGATGCGGGCACGCGTTGGGGAAAACTAAGCGGATGCGGCCAAGTGTCGGTGGAAATTGGCCCGAAAACAGCCCAGCGGCAAGCGGAAGCGGCTAACGTTGGGCAAAAGTGACCCGAAAACAGTTCAGCGGGGGAAAACTAAGCGGATGCGGCCACGCGTTGGGGAAAACTAAGCGGATACGGCCAAGAGTCGGTGGAAATTGGCCCGAAAACAGTCCAGCGGCAAGCGGAAGCGGCTAACGTTGGGCAAAAGTGACCCGAAAACAGTTCAGCGGGGCAAAACTAGGCGGATGCGGCCACGCGTTGGGGAAAACTAAGCGGATACGGCCAAGTGTGGGGGAAAAATGGCCCGAAAACAGCCCAGCGGCAAGCGGAAGCGGCTAACGTTGGGGAAAAGTGACCCGAAAACAGTTAAGCGGGGGAAAACTAAGCGGATGCGGCCACGCGTTGGGGAAAACTAAGCGGATGCGGCCAAGTGTCGGTGGAAATTGGCCCGAAAACAGCCCAGCGGCAAGCGGAAGCGGCTAACGTTGGGCAAAAGTGCCCCGAAAACAGTTCAGCGGGGGAAAACTAAGCGGATGCGGCCACGCGTTGGGGAAAACTAAGCGGATACGGCCAAGAGTCGGTGGAAATTGGCCCGAAAACAGTCCAGCGGCAAGCGGAAGCGGCTAACGTTGGGCAAAAGTGACCCGAAAACAGTTCAGCGGGGGAAAACTAAGCGGATGCGGGCACGCGTTGGGGAAAACTAAGCGGATGCGGCCAAGTGTCGGTGGAAATTGGCCCGAAAACAGCCCAGCGGCAAGCGGAAGCGGCTAACGTTGGGCAAAAGTGACCCGAAAACAGTTCAGCGGGGGAAAACTAAGCGGATGCGGCCACGCGTTGGGGAAAACTAAGCGGATACGGCCAAGAGTCGGTGGAAATTGGCCCGAAAACAGTCCAGCGGCAAGCGGAAGCGGCTAACGTTGGGCAAAAGTGACCCGAAAACAGTTCAGCGGGGCAAATTTTTGAAATTTTTTTTGAAATTTTTTTGAATTTTTGAAATTTTTGAAGTTTTTTTGGGTTTTTGGACTTTTTTTGAATTTTTGAAATTTTTGAATTTTTTTGAATTTTTTTGAATTTTTTGAATTTTTTTTGAATTTTTGAAATTTTTTTTTTTTTTTGAATTTATTTGATTTTATAAATTTTTTGTGATTTTTTGAGATTTTTTTGAATATTTTACATGGGTGATTTTGACTTGGGGGATTTTCAGGGGGTGGTAACCCTGGGCGTGGCTAGAGCCTCAAAATGCATATTCCCCTATAGGGGGGCAAGGTTTTCAAAAATGGGTGCCCCCTCATGTACACGCGCGTGGGTGTACATGGCCCCGTCGGTGCCAGCGTGGGTGGAAAATGGCCCGAAAACAGCCCAGCGGCAAGCGGAAGCGGCTAACGTTGGGCAAAACTGACCCGAAAGCAGTATAGCTTGGAAAATTAAGCGGATGCAGCCAATTGTTGGCGAAAACTAAGCGGATACGGCCAAGTGTCGGTGAAAAATGGCCCGAAAACAGTCCAGCGGCAAGCGGAAACGGCTAACGTTGGGCAAAAGTGACCCGAAAACAGTTCAGCGGGGGAAAACTAAGCGGATGCGGCCACGCGTTGGGGAAAACTAAGCGGATACGGCCAAGTGTGGGGGAAAAATGGCCCGAAAACAGCCCAGCGGCAAGCGGAAGCGGCTAACGTTGGGCAAAAGTGACCCGAAAACAGTTCAGCGGGGGAAAACTAAGCGGATGCGGGCACGCGTTGGGGAAAACTAAGCGGATGCGGCCAAGTGTCGGTGGAAATTGGCCCGAAAACAGCCCAGCGGCAAGCGGAAGCGGCTAACGTTGGGCAAAAGTGACCCGAAAACAGTTCAGCGGGGGAAAACTAAGCGGATGCGGCCACGCGTTGGGGAAAACTAAGCGGATACGGCCAAGAGTCGGTGGAAATTGGCCCGAAAACAGTCCAGCGGCAAGCGGAAGCGGCTAACGTTGGGCAAAAGTGACCCGAAAACAGTTCAGCGGGGCAAAACTAGGCGGATGCGGCCACGCGTTGGGGAAAACTAAGCGGATACGGCCAAGCGTGGGTGGAAAATGGCCCGAAAACAGCCCAGCGGCAAGCGGAAGCGGCTAACGTTGGGCAAAAGTGACCCGAAAGCAGTATAGCTTGGAAAATTAAGCGGATGCGGCCAATTGTTGGCGAAAACTAAGCGGATACGGCCAAGTGTCGGTGAAAAATGGCCCGAAAACAGCCCAGCGGCAAGCGGAAGCGGCTAACGTTGGGCAAAAGTGACCCGAAAACAGTTCAGCGGGGGAAAACTAAGCGGATGCGGCCACGCGTTGGGGAAAACTAAGCGGATACGGCCAAGTGTGGGGGAAAAATGGCCCGAAAACAGTCCAGCGGCAAGCGGAAGCGGCTAACGTTGGGCAAAAGTGACCCGAAAACAGTTCAGCGGGGGAAAACTAAGCGGATGCGGGCACGCGTTGGGGAAAACTAAGCGGATGCGGCCAAGTGTCGGTGGAAATTGGCCCGAAAACAGCCCAGCGGCAAGCGGAAGCGGCTAACGTTGGGCAAAAGTGACCCGAAAACAGTTCAGCGGGGGAAAACTAAGCGGATGCGGCCACGCGTTGGGGAAAACTAAGCGGATACGGCCAAGAGTCGGTGGAAATTGGCCCGAAAACAGTCCAGCGGCAAGCGGAAGCGGCTAACGTTGGGCAAAAGTGACCCGAAAACAGTTCAGCGGGGCAAAACTAGGCGGATGCGGCCACGCGTTGGGGAAAACTAAGCGGATACGGCCAAGTGTGGGGGAAAAATGGCCCGAAAACAGCCCAGCGGCAAGCGGAAGCGGCTAACGTTGGGGAAAAGTGACCCGAAAACAGTTAAGCGGGGGAAAACTAAGCGGATGCGGCCACGCGTTGGGGAAAACTAAGCGGATGCGGCCAAGTGTCGGTGGAAATTGGCCCGAAAACAGCCCAGCGGCAAGCGGAAGCGGCTAACGTTGGGCAAAAGTGCCCCGAAAACAGTTCAGCGGGGGAAAACTAAGCGGATGCGGCCACGCGTTGGGGAAAACTAAGCGGATACGGCCAAGAGTCGGTGGAAATTGGCCCGAAAACAGTCCAGCGGCAAGCGGAAGCGGCTAACGTTGGGCAAAAGTGACCCGAAAACAGTTCAGCGGGGGAAAACTAAGCGGATGCGGGCACGCGTTGGGGAAAACTAAGCGGATGCGGCCAAGTGTCGGTGGAAATTGGCCCGAAAACAGCCCAGCGGCAAGCGGAAGCGGCTAACGTTGGGCAAAAGTGACCCGAAAACAGTTCAGCGGGGGAAAACTAAGCGGATGCGGCCACGCGTTGGGGAAAACTAAGCGGATACGGCCAAGAGTCGGTGGAAATTGGCCCGAAAACAGTCCAGCGGCAAGCGGAAGCGGCTAACGTTGGGCAAAAGTGACCCGAAAACAGTTCAGCGGGGCAAATTTTTGAAATTTTTTTTGAAATTTTTTTGAATTTTTGAAATTTTTGAAGTTTTTTTGGGTTTTTGGACTTTTTTTGAATTTTTGAAATTTTTGAATTTTTTTGAATTTTTTTGAATTTTTTGAATTTTTTTTGAATTTTTGAAATTTTTTTTTTTTTTTGAATTTATTTGATTTTATAAATTTTTTGTGATTTTTTGAGATTTTTTTGAATATTTTACATGGGTGATTTTGACTTGGGGGATTTTCAGGGGGTGGTAACCCTGGGCGTGGCTAGAGCCTCAAAATGCATATTCCCCTATAGGGGGGCAAGGTTTTCAAAAATGGGTGCCCCCTCATGTACACGCGCGTGGGTGTACATGGCCCCGTCGGTGCCAGCGTGGGTGGAAAATGGCCCGAAAACAGCCCAGCGGCAAGCGGAAGCGGCTAACGTTGGGCAAAACTGACCCGAAAGCAGTATAGCTTGGAAAATTAAGCGGATGCAGCCAATTGTTGGCGAAAACTAAGCGGATACGGCCAAGTGTCGGTGAAAAATGGCCCGAAAACAGTCCAGCGGCAAGCGGAAACGGCTAACGTTGGGCAAAAGTGACCCGAAAACAGTTCAGCTGGGGGAAATTAAGCGGAAGCAGCCAAGCGTTGGGGAAAACCAAGCGGATACGGCCAAGAGTCGGTGGAAAATGGCCCGAAAACAGTCCAGCGGCAAGCGGAAACGGCTAACGTTGGGACAAAGTGACCCGAAAACAGTTCAGCTGGGGAAAATTAAGCGGATGCAGCCAAGCGTTGGGGAAAACTAAGCGGATCCGGCCCAGAGTCGGTGGAAATTGGCCCGAAAACAGTCCAGTGGCAAGCGGAAGCGGCTAACGTTGGGCAAAAGTGACCCGAAAACAGTTCAGCGGGGGAAAACTAAGCGGATGCGGCCACGCGTTGGGGAAAACCAAGCGGATACGGCCAAGTGTTGGGGAAAAATGGCCCGAAAACAGCCCAGCGGCAAGCGGAAGCGGCTAACGTTGGGGAAAAGTGACCCGAAAACAGTTAAGCGGGGGAAAACTAAGCGGATGCGGCCACGCGTTGGGGAAAACTAAGCGGATGCGGCCAAGAGTCGGTGGAAATTGGCCCGAAAACAGTCCAGCGGCAAGCGGAAGCGGCTAACGTTGGGCAAAAGTGACCCGAAAACAGTTCAGCGGGGGAAAACTAAGCGGATGCGGCCACGCGTTGGGGAAAACTAAGCGGATACGGCCAACAGTCGGTGGAAATTGGCCCGAAAACAGTCCAGCGGCAAGCGGTAGCGGCTAACGTTGGGCAAAACTGACCCGAAAACAGTTCAGCGGGGGAAAACAAAGCGGATGCGGCCACGCGTTGGGGAAAACTAAGCGGATACGGCCAAGTGTTGGGGAAAAATGGCCCGAAAACAGCCCAGCGGCAAGCGGAAGCGGCTAACGTTGGGCAAAAGTGATCCGAAAACAGTTCAGCGGGGGAAAACTAAGCGGATGCGGCCACGCGTTGGGGAAAACTAAGCGGATACGGCCAAGGGTCGGTGAAAAAGGGCCCGAAAACAGTCCAGCGGCAAGCGGAAGCCGCTAACGTTGGGCAAAAATGACCCGAAAACAGTCCAGCGGGGGAAAACTAAGCGGATGCGGCCAAGCGTTGGGGAAAACTAAGCGGATACGGCCAAGCGTCGGTGAAAAAGGCCCGAAAACAGTCCAGCGGCACGCCGAAGCGGCTAACGTTGGGCAAAAATGGCCAAAAGCGGTGGAGCAGGGCGGTCTGAATCTATGCATCCACATAAAATGGGGGGTAAACCTGGGGGATTTCCAGGGGGTGGTAACCCTGGGCGTGGCTGGAGACCCAAAATGCATATTCCCCTATAGGGGGGAAGGATTTTTGGAACAGGCAGCCCCTCATGTACATGCCAAGCGGGGTGTACATGGCCCCTG
>NW_027601187.1:312500-320000 GCF_964058835.1 Carex rostrata
CCGGCTTGTAAAAATTCCCACTTTTTTCGGATTGGACGGTTCCTACCCGGTGTGGACCATTTCTCAAACTTCCGGATTGTACGCGATCCAAATTATGGATGTAGGCAAAAATTCAAATTTATTAAAAATATGAAATATGAAATTTGGAGTTTGGAAAAAAAAAAATTGGGTTGTACAATTTCGGATCTTATGCAAGTGGGTTGGACAATTTTTGGTCCAAATGAATTACAACCGTCCAAAGAGCCATTGAAACTCCAGTTTTTCCGGCTTGTAAAAATTCCCACTTTTTTCGGATTGGATGGTTCACACCCGGTGTGGACCATTTCTCAAACTTCCGGATTGTACGCGATCCAAATTATGGATGTAGGCAAAAATTCAAATTTATTAAAAATATAAAATATGAAGTTTGGAGTTTGGAAAAAGAAAATTGGGTTGGACAATTTCGGATCTTATGCAAGTGGGTTGGACAATTTTTGGTCCAAATGAATTACAACCGTCCAAAGAGCCATTGAAACTCCAGTTTTTCCGGCTTGTAAAAATTCCCACTTTTTTCGGATTGGATGGTTCACACCCGGTGTGGACCATTTCTCAAACTTCCGGATTGTACGCGATCCAAATTATGGATGTAGGCAAAAATTCAAATTTATTAAAAATATAAAATATGAAGCTTGGAGTTTGGAAAAAGAAAATTGGGTTGGACAATTTCGGATCTTATGCAAGTGGGTTGGACAATTTTTGGTCCAAATGAATTACAACCGTCCAAAGAGCCATTGAAACTCCAGTTTTTCCGGCTTGTAAAAATTCCCACTTTTTTCGGATTGGATGGTTCACACCCGGTGTGGACCATTTCTCAAACTTCCGGATTGTACGCGATCCAAATTATGGATGTAGGCAAAAATTCAAATTTATTAAAAATATAAAATATGAAGTTTGGAGTTTGGAAAAAGAAAATTGGGTTGGACAATTTCGGATCTTATGCAAGTGGGTTGGACAATTTCGGATCTTATGCAAGTTTGGAAAAAAATTGGAAGTTTGAAACCTGAAGTTCAACAAAAAAAACGGCGCAAAAATCAGCAAAGCGGGGGCAACTAAGCGGATGCGGCCAGCCGTCAGTGAAAAATGGCCCCAAAACTGAGCGCATGCGGCCAAGCGTCGGTGCAAAATGGCCCGAAAACAGTCCCGTCGGTGCCCCCGTCGGGCTAAAATGACCCGAAAACAGTTCAGCTGGGGAAAATTAAGCGGATCCGGCCAAGAGTCGGTGGAAATTGGCCCGAAAACAGCCCAGCGGCAAGCGGAAGCGGCTAACGTTGGGGAAAAGTGACCCGAAAACAGTTAAGCGGGGGAAAACTAAGCGGATGCGGCCACGCGTTGGGGAAAACAAAGCGGATCCGGCCCAGAGTCGGTGGAAATTGGCCCGAAAACAGTCCAGCGGCAAGCGGAAGCGGCTAACGTTGGGAAAAAGTGACCCGAAAACAGTTCAGCGGGGGAAAACTAAGCGGATGCGGCCACGCGTTGGGGAAAACTAAGCGGATACGGCCAAGTGTTGGAGAAAAATGGCCCGAAAACAGCCCAGCGGCAAGCGGAAGCGGCTAACGTTGGGGAAAAGTGACCCGAAAACAGTTAAGCGGGGGAAAACTAAGCGGATGCGGCCACGCGTTGGGGAAAACTAAGCGGATACGGCCAAGAGTCGGTGGAAATAGGCCCGAAAACAGTCCAGCGGCAAGCGGAAGCGGCTAACGTTGGGCAAAAGTGACCCGAAAACAGTTCAGCGGGGCAAATTTTTGAAATTTTTTTTGAAATTCTGAAATTTTTTTGAATTTTTGAAGTTTTTTTGGGTTTTTGGACTTTTTTTGAATTTTTGAAATTTTTGAATTTTTTTGAATTTTTTTGAATTTTTTGAATTTTTTTTGAATTTTTGAAATTTTTTTTTTTTTTTGAATTTATTTGATTTTATAAATTTTTTGTGATTTTTTGAGATTTTTTTGAATATTTTACATGGGTGATTTTGACTTGGGGGATTTTCAGGGGGTGGTAACCCTGGGCGTGGCTAGAGCCTCAAAATGCATATTCCCCTATAGGGGGGCAAGGTTTTCAAAAATGGGTGCCCCCTCATGTACACGCGCGTGGGTGTACATGGCCCCGTCGGTGCCAGCGTGGGTGGAAAATGGCCCGAAAACAGCCCAGCGGCAAGCGGAAGCGGCTAACGTTGGGCAAAACTGACCCGAAAGCAGTATAGCTTGGAAAATTAAGCGGATGCAGCCAATTGTTGGCGAAAACTAAGCGGATACGGCCAAGTGTCGGTGAAAAATGGCCCGAAAACAGTCCAGCGGCAAGCGGAAGCGGCTAACGTTGGGCAAAAGTGACCCGAAAACAGTTCAGCGGGGGAAAACTAAGCGGATGCGGCCACGCGTTGGGGAAAACTAAGCGGATACGGCCAAGTGTGGGGGAAAAATGGCCCGAAAACAGCCCAGCGGCAAGCGGAAGCGGCTAACGTTGGGCAAAAGTGACCCGAAAACAGTTCAGCGGGGGAAAACTAAGCGGATGCGGGCACGCGTTGGGGAAAACTAAGCGGATGCGGCCAAGTGTCGGTGGAAATTGGCCCGAAAACAGCCCAGCGGCAAGCGGAAGCGGCTAACGTTGGGCAAAAGTGACCCGAAAACAGTTCAGCGGGGGAAAACTAAGCGGATGCGGCCACGCGTTGGGGAAAACTAAGCGGATACGGCCAAGAGTCGGTGGAAATTGGCCCGAAAACAGTCCAGCGGCAAGCGGAAGCGGCTAACGTTGGGCAAAAGTGACCCGAAAACAGTTCAGCGGGGCAAAACTAGGCGGATGCGGCCACGCGTTGGGGAAAACTAAGCGGATACGGCCAAGCGTGGGTGGAAAATGGCCCGAAAACAGCCCAGCGGCAAGCGGAAGCGGCTAACGTTGGGCAAAAGTGACCCGAAAGCAGTATAGCTTGGAAAATTAAGCGGATGCGGCCAATTGTTGGCGAAAACTAAGCGGATACGGCCAAGTGTCGGTGAAAAATGGCCCGAAAACAGCCCAGCGGCAAGCGGAAGCGGCTAACGTTGGGCAAAAGTGACCCGAAAACAGTTCAGCGGGGGAAAACTAAGCGGATGCGGCCACGCGTTGGGGAAAACTAAGCGGATACGGCCAAGTGTGGGGGAAAAATGGCCCGAAAACAGTCCAGCGGCAAGCGGAAGCGGCTAACGTTGGGCAAAAGTGACCCGAAAACAGTTCAGCGGGGGAAAACTAAGCGGATGCGGGCACGCGTTGGGGAAAACTAAGCGGATGCGGCCAAGTGTCGGTGGAAATTGGCCCGAAAACAGCCCAGCGGCAAGCGGAAGCGGCTAACGTTGGGCAAAAGTGACCCGAAAACAGTTCAGCGGGGGAAAACTAAGCGGATGCGGCCACGCGTTGGGGAAAACTAAGCGGATACGGCCAAGAGTCGGTGGAAATTGGCCCGAAAACAGTCCAGCGGCAAGCGGAAGCGGCTAACGTTGGGCAAAAGTGACCCGAAAACAGTTCAGCGGGGCAAAACTAGGCGGATGCGGCCACGCGTTGGGGAAAACTAAGCGGATACGGCCAAGTGTGGGGGAAAAATGGCCCGAAAACAGCCCAGCGGCAAGCGGAAGCGGCTAACGTTGGGGAAAAGTGACCCGAAAACAGTTAAGCGGGGGAAAACTAAGCGGATGCGGCCACGCGTTGGGGAAAACTAAGCGGATGCGGCCAAGTGTCGGTGGAAATTGGCCCGAAAACAGCCCAGCGGCAAGCGGAAGCGGCTAACGTTGGGCAAAAGTGCCCCGAAAACAGTTCAGCGGGGGAAAACTAAGCGGATGCGGCCACGCGTTGGGGAAAACTAAGCGGATACGGCCAAGAGTCGGTGGAAATTGGCCCGAAAACAGTCCAGCGGCAAGCGGAAGCGGCTAACGTTGGGCAAAAGTGACCCGAAAACAGTTCAGCGGGGGAAAACTAAGCGGATGCGGGCACGCGTTGGGGAAAACTAAGCGGATGCGGCCAAGTGTCGGTGGAAATTGGCCCGAAAACAGCCCAGCGGCAAGCGGAAGCGGCTAACGTTGGGCAAAAGTGACCCGAAAACAGTTCAGCGGGGGAAAACTAAGCGGATGCGGCCACGCGTTGGGGAAAACTAAGCGGATACGGCCAAGAGTCGGTGGAAATTGGCCCGAAAACAGTCCAGCGGCAAGCGGAAGCGGCTAACGTTGGGCAAAAGTGACCCGAAAACAGTTCAGCGGGGCAAATTTTTGAAATTTTTTTTGAAATTTTTTTGAATTTTTGAAATTTTTGAAGTTTTTTTGGGTTTTTGGACTTTTTTTGAATTTTTGAAATTTTTGAATTTTTTTGAATTTTTTTGAATTTTTTGAATTTTTTTTGAATTTTTGAAATTTTTTTTTTTTTTTGAATTTATTTGATTTTATAAATTTTTTGTGATTTTTTGAGATTTTTTTGAATATTTTACATGGGTGATTTTGACTTGGGGGATTTTCAGGGGGTGGTAACCCTGGGCGTGGCTAGAGCCTCAAAATGCATATTCCCCTATAGGGGGGCAAGGTTTTCAAAAATGGGTGCCCCCTCATGTACACGCGCGTGGGTGTACATGGCCCCGTCGGTGCCAGCGTGGGTGGAAAATGGCCCGAAAACAGCCCAGCGGCAAGCGGAAGCGGCTAACGTTGGGCAAAACTGACCCGAAAGCAGTATAGCTTGGAAAATTAAGCGGATGCAGCCAATTGTTGGTGAAAACTAAGCGGATACGGCCAAGTGTCGGTGAAAAATGGCCCGAAAACAGTCCAGCGGCAAGCGGAAACGGCTAACGTTGGGCAAAAGTGACCCGAAAACAGTTCAGCTGGGGGAAATTAAGCGGAAGCAGCCAAGCGTTGGGGAAAACCAAGCGGATACGGCCAAGAGTCGGTGGAAAATGGCCCGAAAACAGTCCAGCGGCAAGCGGAAACGGCTAACGTTGGGACAAAGTGACCCGAAAACAGTTCAGCTGGGGAAAATTAAGCGGATGCAGCCAAGCGTTGGGGAAAACTAAGCGGATCCGGCCCAGAGTCGGTGGAAATTGGCCCGAAAACAGTCCAGTGGCAAGCGGAAGCGGCTAACGTTGGGCAAAAGTGACCCGAAAACAGTTCAGCGGGGGAAAACTAAGCGGATGCGGCCACGCGTTGGGGAAAACCAAGCGGATACGGCCAAGTGTTGGGGAAAAATGGCCCGAAAACAGCCCAGCGGCAAGCGGAAGCGGCTAACGTTGGGGAAAAGTGACCCGAAAACAGTTAAGCGGGGGAAAACTAAGCGGATGCGGCCACGCGTTGGGGAAAACTAAGCGGATGCGGCCAAGTGTCGGTGGAAATTGGCCCGAAAACAGCCCTGCGGCAAGCGGAAGCGGCTAACGTTGGGCAAAACTGACCCGAAAACAGTTCAGCGGGGGAAAACTAAGCGGATGCGGCCACGCGTTGGGGAAAACTAAGCGGATACGGCCAAGAGTCGGTGGAAATTGGCCCGAAAATAGTCCAGCGGCAAGCGGAAGCGGCTAACGTTGGGCAAAACTGACCCGAAAACAGTTCAGCGGGGGAAAACTAAGCGGATGCGGCCACGCGTTGGGGAAAACTAAGCGGATACGGCCAAGAGTCGGTGGAAATTGGCCCGAAAACAGTCCAGCGGCAAGCGGAAGCGGCTAACGTTGGGCAAAAGTGACCCGAAAACAGTTCAGCGGGGGAAAACTAAGCGGATGCGGCCACGCGTTGGGGAAAACTAAGCGGATACGGCCAAGAGTCGGTGGAAATTGGCCCGAAAACAGTCCAGCGGCAAGCGGTAGCGGCTAACGTTGGGCAAAAGTGACCCGAAAACAGTTCAGCGGGGGAAAACTAAGCGGATGCGGCCACGCGTTGGGGAAAACTAAGCGGATACGGCCAAGAGTCGGTGGAAATTGGCCCGAAAACAGTCCAGCGGCAAGCGGTAGCGGCTAACGTTGGGCAAAACTGACCCGAAAACAGTTCAGCGGGGGAAAACTAAGCGGATGCGGCCACGCGTTGGGGAAAACTAAGCGGATACGGCCAAGTGTTGGGGAAAAATGGCCCGAAAACAGCCCAGCGGCAAGCGGAAGCGGCTAACGTTGGGCAAAAGTGATCCGAAAACAGTTCAGCGGGGGAAAACTAAGCGGATGCGGCCACGCGTTGGGGAAAACTAAGCGGATACGGCCAAGGGTCGGTGAAAAAGGGCCCGAAAACAGTCCAGCGGCAAGCGGAAGCCGCTAACGTTGGGCAAAAATGACCCGAAAACAGTCCAGCGGGGGAAAACTAAGCGGATGCGGCCAAGCGTTGGGGAAAACTAAGCGGATACGGCCAAGCGTCGGTGAAAAAGGCCCGAAAACAGTCCAGCGGCACGCCGAAGCGGCTAACGTTGGGCAAAAATGGCCAAAAGCGGTGGAGCAGGGCGGTCTGAATCTATGCATCCACATAAAATGGGGGGTAAACCTGGGGGATTTCCAGGGGGTGGTAACCCTGGGCGTGGCTGGAGACCCAAAATGCATATTCCCCTATAGGGGGGAAGGATTTTTGGAAGAGGCAGCCCCTCATGTACATGCCAAGCGGGGTGTACATGGCCCCTGTGGGTGCCTCCGTCGGTGTAAAATGGCCCGAAAAACAAGATTATGTTACCCGAAGACACGATTATGTTACCGAAAAAACACGGTTGAGCGGGGGCAGTAAGCACGGTTGAGCGGGGGCAAAAAACACGGTTGAGCGGGGCAAAAAACACGGTGCAGCGGGGACAAAAGACACGATTTTGTTACCGAAAAACACGGCCCGTCGGGGGCAAGGAACACGAATATGTTACCGAAAAACACGGACCACGCGGGTTGAAATCCCCAGCCGTAGAGCCGGCGAAACACGGTGGGGCAGGGCGTCTAAGTGTGGAGGCGCCCGTAAGACCGATGCGGGTTGAAATCCCCAGCCGTAAAGCCGGCGAAAAGCGGTCGGGCAGGGTGACTCCGCGTGGAGTTTCGCCCGTAAGGCCGATGCGGGTAGCCGCGCGGGTTGAAATCCCCAGCCGTAAAGCCGGTGAAACACGGTTCATTGGGGCGCCTAAGCGTGGAGGCGCCCCGCAGAGACCGAGCGGGTTGAAATCCCCAGCCGTAAAGCCGGCGAAACACGGTTCATTGGGGCGCCTAAGCGTGGAGGCGCCCCGCAGAGACCGAGCGGGTTGAAATCCCCAGCCGTAAAGCCGGCGAAACACGGTTCATTGGGGCGCCTAAGCGTGGAGGCGCCCGCAGAGACCGAGCGGGTTGAAATCCCCAGCCGTAAAGCCGGCGAAACAAGTTCGGGCAGGGCGACTCCGCGTGGAGTTTTGCCCGTAAGACCGATGCGGGTAGCCGCGCGGGTTGAAATCCCCAGCCGTAAAGCCGGCGAAACACGGTTCATTGGGGCGCCTAAGCGTGGAGGCGCCCCGCAGAGACCGAGCGGGTTGAAATCCCCAGCCGTAAAGCCG
>NW_027601187.1:330000-335000 GCF_964058835.1 Carex rostrata
AAAAGTGACCCGAAAACAGTTCAGCGGGGCAAATTTTTGAAATTTTTTTTGAAATTCTGAAATTTTTTTGAATTTTTGAAGTTTTTTTGGGTTTTTGGACTTTTTTTGAATTTTTGAAATTTTTGAATTTTTTTGAATTTTTTTGAATTTTTTGAATTTTTTTTGAATTTTTGAATTTTTTTTTTTTTTTTGAATTTATTTGATTTTATAAATTTTTTGTGATTTTTTGAGATTTTTTTGAATATTTTACATGGGTGATTTTGACTTGGGGGATTTTCAGGGGGTGGTAACCCTGGGCGTGGCTAGAGCCTCAAAATGCATATTCCCCTATAGGGGGGCAAGGTTTTCAAAAATGGGTGCCCCCTCATGTACACGCGCGTGGGTGTACATGGCCCCGTCGGTGCCAGCGTGGGTGGAAAATGGCCCGAAAACAGCCCAGCGGCAAGCGGAAGCGGCTAACGTTGGGCAAAACTGACCCGAAAGCAGTATAGCTTGGAAAATTAAGCGGATGCAGCCAATTGTTGGCGAAAACTAAGCGGATACGGCCAAGTGTCGGTGAAAAATGGCCCGAAAACAGTCCAGCGGCAAGCGGAAGCGGCTAACGTTGGGCAAAAGTGACCCGAAAACAGTTCAGCGGGGGAAAACTAAGCGGATGCGGCCACGCGTTGGGGAAAACTAAGCGGATACGGCCAAGTGTGGGGGAAAAATGGCCCGAAAACAGCCCAGCGGCAAGCGGAAGCGGCTAACGTTGGGCAAAAGTGACCCGAAAACAGTTCAGCGGGGGAAAACTAAGCGGATGCGGGCACGCGTTGGGGAAAACTAAGCGGATGCGGCCAAGTGTCGGTGGAAATTGGCCCGAAAACAGCCCAGCGGCAAGCGGAAGCGGCTAACGTTGGGCAAAAGTGACCCGAAAACAGTTCAGCGGGGGAAAACTAAGCGGATGCGGCCACGCGTTGGGGAAAACTAAGCGGATACGGCCAAGAGTCGGTGGAAATTGGCCCGAAAACAGTCCAGCGGCAAGCGGAAGCGGCTAACGTTGGGCAAAAGTGACCCGAAAACAGTTCAGCGGGGCAAAACTAGGCGGATGCGGCCACGCGTTGGGGAAAACTAAGCGGATACGGCCAAGTGTGGGGGAAAAATGGCCCGAAAACAGCCCAGCGGCAAGCGGAAGCGGCTAACGTTGGGGAAAAGTGACCCGAAAACAGTTAAGCGGGGGAAAACTAAGCGGATGCGGCCACGCGTTGGGGAAAACTAAGCGGATGCGGCCAAGTGTCGGTGGAAATTGGCCCGAAAACAGCCCAGCGGCAAGCGGAAGCGGCTAACGTTGGGCAAAAGTGCCCCGAAAACAGTTCAGCGGGGGAAAACTAAGCGGATGCGGCCACGCGTTGGGGAAAACTAAGCGGATACGGCCAAGAGTCGGTGGAAATTGGCCCGAAAACAGTCCAGCGGCAAGCGGAAGCGGCTAACGTTGGGCAAAAGTGACCCGAAAACAGTTCAGCGGGGGAAAACTAAGCGGATGCGGGCACGCGTTGGGGAAAACTAAGCGGATGCGGCCAAGTGTCGGTGGAAATTGGCCCGAAAACAGCCCAGCGGCAAGCGGAAGCGGCTAACGTTGGGCAAAAGTGACCCGAAAACAGTTCAGCGGGGGAAAACTAAGCGGATGCGGCCACGCGTTGGGGAAAACTAAGCGGATACGGCCAAGAGTCGGTGGAAATTGGCCCGAAAACAGTCCAGCGGCAAGCGGAAGCGGCTAACGTTGGGCAAAAGTGACCCGAAAACAGTTCAGCGGGGCAAATTTTTGAAATTTTTTTTGAAATTTTTTTGAATTTTTGAAATTTTTGAAGTTTTTTTGGGTTTTTGGACTTTTTTTGAATTTTTGAAATTTTTGAATTTTTTTGAATTTTTTTGAATTTTTTGAATTTTTTTTGAATTTTTGAAATTTTTTTTTTTTTTTTGAATTTATTTGATTTTATAAATTTTTTGTGATTTTTTGAGATTTTTTTGAATATTTTACATGGGTGATTTTGACTTGGGGGATTTTCAGGGGGTGGTAACCCTGGGCGTGGCTAGAGCCTCAAAATGCATATTCCCCTATAGGGGGGCAAGGTTTTCAAAAATGGGTGCCCCCTCATGTACACGCGCGTGGGTGTACATGGCCCCGTCGGTGCCAGCGTGGGTGGAAAATGGCCCGAAAACAGCCCAGCGGCAAGCGGAAGCGGCTAACGTTGGGCAAAACTGACCCGAAAGCAGTATAGCTTGGAAAATTAAGCGGATGCAGCCAATTGTTGGCGAAAACTAAGCGGATACGGCCAAGTGTCGGTGAAAAATGGCCCGAAAACAGTCCAGCGGCAAGCGGAAACGGCTAACGTTGGGCAAAAGTGACCCGAAAACAGTTCAGCTGGGGGAAATTAAGCGGAAGCAGCCAAGCGTTGGGGAAAACCAAGCGGATACGGCCAAGAGTCGGTGGAAAATGGCCCGAAAACAGTCCAGCGGCAAGCGGAAACGGCTAACGTTGGGACAAAGTGACCCGAAAACAGTTCAGCTGGGGAAAATTAAGCGGATGCAGCCAAGCGTTGGGGAAAACTAAGCGGATCCGGCCCAGAGTCGGTGGAAATTGGCCCGAAAACAGTCCAGTGGCAAGCGGAAGCGGCTAACGTTGGGCAAAAGTGACCCGAAAACAGTTCAGCGGGGGAAAACTAAGCGGATGCGGCCACGCGTTGGGGAAAACCAAGCGGATACGGCCAAGTGTTGGGGAAAAATGGCCCGAAAACAGCCCAGCGGCAAGCGGAAGCGGCTAACGTTGGGGAAAAGTGACCCGAAAACAGTTAAGCGGGGGAAAACTAAGCGGATGCGGCCACGCGTTGGGGAAAACTAAGCGGATGCGGCCAAGTGTCGGTGGAAATTGGCCCGAAAACAGCCCTGCGGCAAGCGGAAGCGGCTAACGTTGGGCAAAACTGACCCGAAAACAGTTCAGCGGGGGAAAACTAAGCGGATGCGGCCACGCGTTGGGGAAAACTAAGCGGATACGGCCAAGAGTCGGTGGAAATTGGCCCGAAAATAGTCCAGCGGCAAGCGGAAGCGGCTAACGTTGGGCAAAACTGACCCGAAAACAGTTCAGCGGGGGAAAACTAAGCGGATGCGGCCACGCGTTGGGGAAAACTAAGCGGATACGGCCAAGAGTCGGTGGAAATTGGCCCGAAAACAGTCCAGCGGCAAGCGGAAGCGGCTAACGTTGGGCAAAAGTGACCCGAAAACAGTTCAGCGGGGGAAAACTAAGCGGATGCGGCCACGCGTTGGGGAAAACTAAGCGGATACGGCCAAGAGTCGGTGGAAATTGGCCCGAAAACAGTCCAGCGGCAAGCGGTAGCGGCTAACGTTGGGCAAAACTGACCCGAAAACAGTTCAGCGGGGGAAAACTAAGCGGATGCGGCCACGCGTTGGGGAAAACTAAGCGGATACGGCCAAGTGTTGGGGAAAAATGGCCCGAAAACAGCCCAGCGGCAAGCGGAAGCGGCTAACGTTGGGCAAAAGTGATCCGAAAACAGTTCAGCGGGGGAAAACTAAGCGGATGCGGCCACGCGTTGGGGAAAACTAAGCGGATACGGCCAAGGGTCGGTGAAAAAGGGCCCGAAAACAGTCCAGCGGCAAGCGGAAGCCGCTAACGTTGGGCAAAAATGACCCGAAAACAGTCCAGCGGGGGAAAACTAAGCGGATGCGGCCAAGCGTTGGGGAAAACTAAGCGGATACGGCCAAGCGTCGGTGAAAAAGGCCCGAAAACAGTCCAGCGGCACGCCGAAGCGGCTAACGTTGGGCAAAAATGGCCAAAAGCGGTGGAGCAGGGCGGTCTGAATCTATGCATCCACATAAAATGGGGGGTAAACCTGGGGGATTTCCAGGGGGTGGTAACCCTGGGCGTGGCTGGAGACCCAAAATGCATATTCCCCTATAGGGGGGAAGGATTTTTGGAAGAGGCAGCCCCTCATGTACATGCCAAGCGGGGTGTACATGGCCCCTGTGGGTGCCTCCGTCGGTGTAAAATGGCCCGAAAAACAAGATTATGTTACCCGAAGACACGATTATGTTACCGAAAAAACACGGTTGAGCGGGGGCAGTAAGCACGGTTGAGCGGGGGCAAAAAACACGGTTGAGCGGGGCAAAAAACACGGTGCAGCGGGGACAAAAGACACGATTTTGTTACCGAAAAACACGGCCCGTCGGGGGCAAGGAACACGAATATGTTACCGAAAAACACGGACCACGCGGGTTGAAATCCCCAGCCGTAGAGCCGGCGAAACACGGTGGGGCAGGGCGTCTAAGCGTGGAGGCGCCCGTAAGACCGATGCGGGTTGAAATCCCCAGCCGTAAAGCCGGCGAAAAGCGGTCGGGCAGGGTGACTCCGCGTGGAGTTTTGCCCGTAAGGCCGATGCGGGTAGCCGCGCGGGTTGAAATCCCCAGCCGTAAAGCCGGTGAAACACGGTTCATTGGGGCGCCTAAGCGTGGAGGCGCCCCGCAGAGACCGAGCGGGTTGAAATCCCCAGCCGTAAAGCCGGCGAAACACGGTTCATTGGGGCGCCTAAGCGTGGAGGCGCCCCGCAGAGACCGAGCGGGTTGAAATCCCCAGCCGTAAAGCCGGCGAAACACGGTTCATTGGGGCGCCTAAGCGTGGAGGCGCCCGCAGAGACCGAGCGGGTTGAAATCCCCAGCCGTAAAGCCGGCGAAACAAGTTCGGGCAGGGCGACTCCGCGTGGAGTTTTGCCCGTAAGACCGATGCGGGTAGCCGCGCGGGTTGAAATCCCCAGCCGTAAAGCCGGCGAAACACGGTTCATTGGGGCGCCTAAGCGTGGAGGCGCCCCGCAGAGACCGAGCGGGTTGAAATCCCCAGCCGTAAAGCCGGCGAAACAAGTTCGGGCAGGGCGACTCCGCGTGGAGTTTCGCCCGTAAGACCGATGCGGGTAGCCGCGCGGGTTGAAATCCCCAGCCGTAAAGCCGGCGAAACACGG
>NW_027601187.1:345000-355000 GCF_964058835.1 Carex rostrata
AACAGTTAAGCGGGGGAAAACTAAGCGGATGCGGCCACGCGTTGGGGAAAACAAAGCGGATCCGGCCCAGAGTCGGTGGAAATTGGCCCGAAAACAGTCCAGCGGCAAGCGGAAGCGGCTAACGTTGGGAAAAAGTGACCCGAAAACAGTTCAGCGGGGGAAAACTAAGCGGATGCGGCCACGCGTTGGGGAAAACTAAGCGGATACGGCCAAGTGTTGGAGAAAAATGGCCCGAAAACAGCCCAGCGGCAAGCGGAAGCGGCTAACGTTGGGGAAAAGTGACCCGAAAACAGTTAAGCGGGGGAAAACTAAGCGGATGCGGCCACGCGTTGGGGAAAACTAAGCGGATACGGCCAAGAGTCGGTGGAAATAGGCCCGAAAACAGTCCAGCGGCAAGCGGAAGCGGCTAACGTTGGGCAAAAGTGACCCGAAAACAGTTCAGCGGGGCAAAACTAGGCGGATGCGGCCACGCGTTGGGGAAAACTAAGCGGATACGGCCAAGTGTGGGGGAAAAATGGCCCGAAAACAGCCCAGCGGCAAGCGGAAGCGGCTAACGTTGGGGAAGCCGGCGAAACACGGTTCATTGGGGAGCCTAACCGTTGATTCACACAATTGGTCATCGCGCTTGGTTGAAAAGCCAGTGGCGCGAAGCTACCGTGTGCCGGATTATGACTGAACGCCTCTAAGTCAGAATCCAAGCTAGCAACCGGCGCCAGCGCCCGCCGTCCCTCCCGACCCACAGTAGGGGCTCCGGCCCCGACGGGCCCGTGCCATCGGCCAGGCCCCCGCGGCGGACGAGCCGCGGGCGGCCGCCTCGAAGGTCAATTTCACAAGGGCGGCGGGCAGAATCCTTTGCAGACGACTTAAATACGCGACGGGGCATTGTAAGTGGCAGAGTGGCCTTGCTGCCACGATCCACTGAGATCCAGCCCCACGTCGCACGGATTCGTCCCTCCCCACTTACATACAACACCGCTCGTCTGAGCTGGGGCCTCTGAGGGGCCGGCTCTATGCGGGACCGCCTCCGCTCACGGTCACGGTCACGTCGGACTTGTCTTGTCGGCGGTGGTCATGTATGTGTGCATGCATGCATGCAAGTTGTATCGATGGGCAGCGCCTTGCTTACATGCACATAGGATTTCAAGCCAAGTATTCACTTTCATGTCCAACAAGTCCGATATAATTCATGTAGCCTTATGACCCCCATTATAAGTTAGCCTTTGCAATTATGGATGTAGGCATGTGAGTATGCATGCATGCAAGTCATGGGCAAGCGGAAATTTTTTGTGTATGCATGCATATCCATGTGACGGGCAAGCGGAAATTTTTTCGTGTATGCATGCATGCATGTCACGGGCAAGCGCATGGGGCCGTCCAAAATAGTTCATGTATGTACCACATGGGGCTGCCACGAAATTTTTTTTTTTTTTTGATAAATTTGAAATTTGAAAAAAATTCAAATTTATTAAAAATATAAGATGTGAAATTTGGAGTTTGGAAAAAAAAATTGGGTTGTATAATTTCGGATCTTATGCAAGTGGGTTGGACAATTTTTGGTCCAAATGAATTACAACCGTCCAAAGAGCCATTGAAACTCCAGTTTTTCCGGCTTGTAAAAATTCCCACTTTTTTCGGATTGGACGGTTCCTACCCGGTGTGGACCATTTCTCAAACTTCCGGATTGTACGCGATCCAAATTATGGATGTAGGCAAAAATTCAAATTTATTAAAAATATGAAATATGAAATTTGGAGTTTGGAAAAAAAAAAATTGGGTTGTACAATTTCGGATCTTATGCAAGTGGGTTGGACAATTTTTGGTCCAAATGAATTACAACCGTCCAAAGAGCCATTGAAACTCCAGTTTTTCCGGCTTGTAAAAATTCCCACTTTTTTCGGATTGGATGGTTCACACCCGGTGTGGACCATTTCTCAAACTTCCGGATTGTACGCGATCCAAATTATGGATGTAGGCAAAAATTCAAATTTATTAAAAATATAAAATATGAAGTTTGGAGTTTGGAAAAAGAAAATTGGGTTGGACAATTTCGGATCTTATGCAAGTGGGTTGGACAATTTTTGGTCCAAATGAATTACAACCGTCCAAAGAGCCATTGAAACTCCAGTTTTTCCGGCTTGTAAAAATTCCCACTTTTTTCGGATTGGACGGTTCCTACCCGGTGTGGACCATTTCTCAAACTTCCGGATTGTACGCGATCCAAATTATGGATGTAGGCAAAAATTCAAATTTATTAAAAATATGAAATATGAAATTTGGAGTTTGGAAAAAAAAAAATTGGGTTGTACAATTTCGGATCTTATGCAAGTGGGTTGGACAATTTTTGGTCCAAATGAATTACAACCGTCCAAAGAGCCATTGAAACTCCAGTTTTTCCGGCTTGTAAAAATTCCCACTTTTTTCGGATTGGATGGTTCACACCCGGTGTGGACCATTTCTCAAACTTCCGGATTGTACGCGATCCAAATTATGGATGTAGGCAAAAATTCAAATTTATTAAAAATATAAAATATGAAGTTTGGAGTTTGGAAAAAGAAAATTGGGTTGGACAATTTCGGATCTTATGCAAGTGGGTTGGACAATTTTTGGTCCAAATGAATTACAACCGTCCAAAGAGCCATTGAAACTCCAGTTTTTCCGGCTTGTAAAAATTCCCACTTTTTTCGGATTGGATGGTTCACACCCGGTGTGGACCATTTCTCAAACTTCCGGATTGTACGCGATCCAAATTATGGATGTAGGCAAAAATTCAAATTTATTAAAAATATAAAATATGAAGTTTGGAGTTTGGAAAAAGAAAATTGGGTTGGACAATTTCGGATCTTATGCAAGTGGGTTGGACAATTTCGGATCTTATGCAAGTTTGGAAAAAAATTGGAAGTTTGAAACCTGAAGTTCAACAAAAAAAACGGCGCAAAAATCAGCAAAGCGGGGGCAACTAAGCGGATGCGGCCAGCCGTCAGTGAAAAATGGCCCCAAAACTGAGCGCATGCGGCCAAGCGTCGGTGCAAAATGGCCCGAAAACAGTCCCGTCGGTGCCCCCGTCGGGCTAAAATGACCCGAAAACAGTTCAGCTGGGGAAAATTAAGCGGATCCGGCCAAGAGTCGGTGGAAATTGGCCCGAAAACAGCCCAGCGGCAAGCGGAAGCGGCTAACGTTGGGGAAAAGTGACCCGAAAACAGTTAAGCGGGGGAAAACTAAGCGGATGCGGCCACGCGTTGGGGAAAACAAAGCGGATCCGGCCCAGAGTCGGTGGAAATTGGCCCGAAAACAGTCCAGCGGCAAGCGGAAGCGGCTAACGTTGGGAAAAAGTGACCCGAAAACAGTTCAGCGGGGGAAAACTAAGCGGATGCGGCCACGCGTTGGGGAAAACTAAGCGGATACGGCCAAGTGTTGGAGAAAAATGGCCCGAAAACAGCCCAGCGGCAAGCGGAAGCGGCTAACGTTGGGGAAAAGTGACCCGAAAACAGTTAAGCGGGGGAAAACTAAGCGGATGCGGCCACGCGTTGGGGAAAACTAAGCGGATACGGCCAAGAGTCGGTGGAAATAGGCCCGAAAACAGTCCAGCGGCAAGCGGAAGCGGCTAACGTTGGGCAAAAGTGACCCGAAAACAGTTCAGCGGGGCAAATTTTTGAAATTTTTTTTGAAATTCTGAAATTTTTTTGAATTTTTGAAGTTTTTTTGGGTTTTTGGACTTTTTTTGAATTTTTGAAATTTTTGAATTTTTTTGAATTTTTTTGAATTTTTTGAATTTTTTTTGAATTTTTGAAATTTTTTTTTTTTTTTGAATTTATTTGATTTTATAAATTTTTTGTGATTTTTTGAGATTTTTTTGAATATTTTACATGGGTGATTTTGACTTGGGGGATTTTCAGGGGGTGGTAACCCTGGGCGTGGCTAGAGCCTCAAAATGCATATTCCCCTATAGGGGGGCAAGGTTTTCAAAAATGGGTGCCCCCTCATGTACACGCGCGTGGGTGTACATGGCCCCGTCGGTGCCAGCGTGGGTGGAAAATGGCCCGAAAACAGCCCAGCGGCAAGCGGAAGCGGCTAACGTTGGGCAAAACTGACCCGAAAGCAGTATAGCTTGGAAAATTAAGCGGATGCAGCCAATTGTTGGCGAAAACTAAGCGGATACGGCCAAGTGTCGGTGAAAAATGGCCCGAAAACAGTCCAGCGGCAAGCGGAAGCGGCTAACGTTGGGCAAAAGTGACCCGAAAACAGTTCAGCGGGGGAAAACTAAGCGGATGCGGCCACGCGTTGGGGAAAACTAAGCGGATACGGCCAAGTGTGGGGGAAAAATGGCCCGAAAACAGCCCAGCGGCAAGCGGAAGCGGCTAACGTTGGGCAAAAGTGACCCGAAAACAGTTCAGCGGGGGAAAACTAAGCGGATGCGGGCACGCGTTGGGGAAAACTAAGCGGATGCGGCCAAGTGTCGGTGGAAATTGGCCCGAAAACAGCCCAGCGGCAAGCGGAAGCGGCTAACGTTGGGCAAAAGTGACCCGAAAACAGTTCAGCGGGGGAAAACTAAGCGGATGCGGCCACGCGTTGGGGAAAACTAAGCGGATACGGCCAAGAGTCGGTGGAAATTGGCCCGAAAACAGTCCAGCGGCAAGCGGAAGCGGCTAACGTTGGGCAAAAGTGACCCGAAAACAGTTCAGCGGGGCAAAACTAGGCGGATGCGGCCACGCGTTGGGGAAAACTAAGCGGATACGGCCAAGCGTGGGTGGAAAATGGCCCGAAAACAGCCCAGCGGCAAGCGGAAGCGGCTAACGTTGGGCAAAAGTGACCCGAAAGCAGTATAGCTTGGAAAATTAAGCGGATGCGGCCAATTGTTGGCGAAAACTAAGCGGATACGGCCAAGTGTCGGTGAAAAATGGCCCGAAAACAGCCCAGCGGCAAGCGGAAGCGGCTAACGTTGGGCAAAAGTGACCCGAAAACAGTTCAGCGGGGGAAAACTAAGCGGATGCGGCCACGCGTTGGGGAAAACTAAGCGGATACGGCCAAGTGTGGGGGAAAAATGGCCCGAAAACAGTCCAGCGGCAAGCGGAAGCGGCTAACGTTGGGCAAAAGTGACCCGAAAACAGTTCAGCGGGGGAAAACTAAGCGGATGCGGGCACGCGTTGGGGAAAACTAAGCGGATGCGGCCAAGTGTCGGTGGAAATTGGCCCGAAAACAGCCCAGCGGCAAGCGGAAGCGGCTAACGTTGGGCAAAAGTGACCCGAAAACAGTTCAGCGGGGGAAAACTAAGCGGATGCGGCCACGCGTTGGGGAAAACTAAGCGGATACGGCCAAGAGTCGGTGGAAATTGGCCCGAAAACAGTCCAGCGGCAAGCGGAAGCGGCTAACGTTGGGCAAAAGTGACCCGAAAACAGTTCAGCGGGGCAAAACTAGGCGGATGCGGCCACGCGTTGGGGAAAACTAAGCGGATACGGCCAAGTGTGGGGGAAAAATGGCCCGAAAACAGCCCAGCGGCAAGCGGAAGCGGCTAACGTTGGGGAAAAGTGACCCGAAAACAGTTAAGCGGGGGAAAACTAAGCGGATGCGGCCACGCGTTGGGGAAAACTAAGCGGATGCGGCCAAGTGTCGGTGGAAATTGGCCCGAAAACAGCCCAGCGGCAAGCGGAAGCGGCTAACGTTGGGCAAAAGTGCCCCGAAAACAGTTCAGCGGGGGAAAACTAAGCGGATGCGGCCACGCGTTGGGGAAAACTAAGCGGATACGGCCAAGAGTCGGTGGAAATTGGCCCGAAAACAGTCCAGCGGCAAGCGGAAGCGGCTAACGTTGGGCAAAAGTGACCCGAAAACAGTTCAGCGGGGGAAAACTAAGCGGATGCGGGCACGCGTTGGGGAAAACTAAGCGGATGCGGCCAAGTGTCGGTGGAAATTGGCCCGAAAACAGCCCAGCGGCAAGCGGAAGCGGCTAACGTTGGGCAAAAGTGACCCGAAAACAGTTCAGCGGGGGAAAACTAAGCGGATGCGGCCACGCGTTGGGGAAAACTAAGCGGATACGGCCAAGAGTCGGTGGAAATTGGCCCGAAAACAGTCCAGCGGCAAGCGGAAGCGGCTAACGTTGGGCAAAAGTGACCCGAAAACAGTTCAGCGGGGCAAATTTTTGAAATTTTTTTTGAAATTTTTTTGAATTTTTGAAATTTTTGAAGTTTTTTTGGGTTTTTGGACTTTTTTTGAATTTTTGAAATTTTTGAATTTTTTTGAATTTTTTTGAATTTTTTGAATTTTTTTTGAATTTTTGAAATTTTTTTTTTTTTTTGAATTTATTTGATTTTATAAATTTTTTGTGATTTTTTGAGATTTTTTTGAATATTTTACATGGGTGATTTTGACTTGGGGGATTTTCAGGGGGTGGTAACCCTGGGCGTGGCTAGAGCCTCAAAATGCATATTCCCCTATAGGGGGGCAAGGTTTTCAAAAATGGGTGCCCCCTCATGTACACGCGCGTGGGTGTACATGGCCCCGTCGGTGCCAGCGTGGGTGGAAAATGGCCCGAAAACAGCCCAGCGGCAAGCGGAAGCGGCTAACGTTGGGCAAAACTGACCCGAAAGCAGTATAGCTTGGAAAATTAAGCGGATGCAGCCAATTGTTGGCGAAAACTAAGCGGATACGGCCAAGTGTCGGTGAAAAATGGCCCGAAAACAGTCCAGCGGCAAGCGGAAACGGCTAACGTTGGGCAAAAGTGACCCGAAAACAGTTCAGCTGGGGGAAATTAAGCGGAAGCAGCCAAGCGTTGGGGAAAACCAAGCGGATACGGCCAAGAGTCGGTGGAAAATGGCCCGAAAACAGTCCAGCGGCAAGCGGAAACGGCTAACGTTGGGACAAAGTGACCCGAAAACAGTTCAGCTGGGGAAAATTAAGCGGATGCAGCCAAGCGTTGGGGAAAACTAAGCGGATCCGGCCCAGAGTCGGTGGAAATTGGCCCGAAAACAGTCCAGTGGCAAGCGGAAGCGGCTAACGTTGGGCAAAAGTGACCCGAAAACAGTTCAGCGGGGGAAAACTAAGCGGATGCGGCCACGCGTTGGGGAAAACCAAGCGGATACGGCCAAGTGTTGGGGAAAAATGGCCCGAAAACAGCCCAGCGGCAAGCGGAAGCGGCTAACGTTGGGGAAAAGTGACCCGAAAACAGTTAAGCGGGGGAAAACTAAGCGGATGCGGCCACGCGTTGGGGAAAACTAAGCGGATGCGGCCAAGAGTCGGTGGAAATTGGCCCGAAAACAGTCCAGCGGCAAGCGGAAGCGGCTAACGTTGGGCAAAAGTGACCCGAAAACAGTTCAGCGGGGGAAAACTAAGCGGATGCGGCCACGCGTTGGGGAAAACTAAGCGGATACGGCCAAGAGTCGGTGGAAATTGGCCCGAAAACAGTCCAGCGGCAAGCGGTAGCGGCTAACGTTGGGCAAAACTGACCCGAAAACAGTTCAGCGGGGGAAAACAAAGCGGATGCGGCCACGCGTTGGGGAAAACTAAGCGGATACGGCCAAGTGTTGGGGAAAAATGGCCCGAAAACAGCCCAGCGGCAAGCGGAAGCGGCTAACGTTGGGCAAAAGTGATCCGAAAACAGTTCAGCGGGGGAAAACTAAGCGGATGCGGCCACGCGTTGGGGAAAACTAAGCGGATACGGCCAAGGGTCGGTGAAAAAGGGCCCGAAAACAGTCCAGCGGCAAGCGGAAGCCGCTAACGTTGGGCAAAAATGACCCGAAAACAGTCCAGCGGGGGAAAACTAAGCGGATGCGGCCAAGCGTTGGGGAAAACTAAGCGGATACGGCCAAGCGTCGGTGAAAAAGGCCCGAAAACAGTCCAGCGGCACGCCGAAGCGGCTAACGTTGGGCAAAAATGGCCAAAAGCGGTGGAGCAGGGCGGTCTGAATCTATGCATCCACATAAAATGGGGGGTAAACCTGGGGGATTTCCAGGGGGTGGTAACCCTGGGCGTGGCTGGAGACCCAAAATGCATATTCCCCTATAGGGGGGAAGGATTTTTGGAACAGGCAGCCCCTCATGTACATGCCAAGCGGGGTGTACATGGCCCCTGTGGGTGCCTCCGTCGGTGTAAAATGGCCCGAAAAACAAGATTATGTTACCCGAAGACACGATTATGTTACCGAAAAAACACGGTTGAGCGGGGGCAGTAAGCACGGTTGAGCGGGGGCAAAAAACACGGTTGAGCGGGGCAAAAAACACGGTGCAGCGGGGACAAAAGACACGATTTTGTTACCGAAAAACACGGCCCGTCGGGGGCAAGGAACACGAATATGTTACCGAAAAACACGGACCACGCGGGTTGAAATCCCCAGCCGTAGAGCCGGCGAAACACGGTGGGGCAGGGCGTCTAAGCGTGGAGGCGCCCGTAAGACCGATGCGGGTTGAAATCCCCAGCCGTAAAGCCGGCGAAAAGCGGTCGGGCAGGGTGACTCCGCGTGGAGTTTCGCCCGTAAGGCCGATGCGGGTAGCCGCGCGGGTTGAAATCCCCAGCCGTAAAGCCGGTGAAACACGGTTCATTGGGGCGCCTAAGCGTGGAGGCGCCCCGCAGAGACCGAGCGGGTTGAAATCCCCAGCCGTAAAGCCGGCGAAACACGGTTCATTGGGGCGCCTAAGCGTGGAGGCGCCCCGCAGAGACCGAGCGGGTTGAAATCCCCAGCCGTAAAGCCGGCGAAACACGGTTCATTGGGGCGCCTAAGCGTGGAGGCGCCCGCAGAGACCGAGCGGGTTGAAATCCCCAGCCGTAAAGCCGGCGAAACAAGTTCGGGCAGGGCGACTCCGCGTGGAGTTTTGCCCGTAAGACCGATGCGGGTAGCCGCGCGGGTTGAAATCCCCAGCCGTAAAGCCGGCGAAACACGGTTCATTGGGGCGCCTAAGCGTGGAGGCGCCCCGCAGAGACCGAGCGGGTTGAAATCCCCAGCCGTAAAGCCGGCGAAACAAGTTCGGGCAGGGCGACTCCGCGTGGAGTTTCGCCCGTAAGACCGATGCGGGTAGCCGCGCGGGTTGAAATCCCCAGCCGTAAAGCCGGCGAAACACGGTTCATTGGGGCGCCTAAGCGTGGAGGCGCCCCGCAGAGACCGAGCGGGTTGAAATCCCCAGCCGTAAAGCCGGCGAAACACGTTCGGGCAGGGTGTCTAAGCGTGGAGGCGCCCGTAAGACCGATGCGGGTAGCCGTGCGGGTTGAAATCCCCAGCCGTAAAGCCGGTGAAACACGGTTGAGCAGGGCGCCTAAGCGTGGAGGCGCCCTGCAGTGACCGAGCGGGTTGAAATCCCCAGCCGTAAAGCCGGCGAAACACGGTTCATTGGGGCGCCTAAGCGTGGAGGCGCCCCGCAGAGACCGAGCGGGTTGAAATCCCCAGCCGTAAAGCCGGCGAAACACGTTCGGGCAGGGCGACTCCGCGTGGAGTTTCGCCCGTAAGACCGATGCGGGTAGCCGCGCGGGTTGAAATCCCCAGCCGTAAAGCCGGCGAAACACGGTTCATTGGGGAGCCTAAGCGTGGAGGCGCCCCGCAGAGACCGAGCGGGTTGAAATCCCCAGCCGTAAAGCCGGCGAAACACGTTCGGGCAGGGCGTCTAAGCGTGGAGGCGCCCGTAAGACCGATGCGGGTAGCCGTGCGGGTTGAAATCCCCAGCCGTAAAGCCGGCGAAACACGGTTGAGCGGGGCGCCTAAGCGTGGAGGCGCCCCGCAGTGACCGAGCGGGTTGAAATCCCCATCCGTAAAGCCGGCGAAACACGGTTGAGCGGGGTGCCTAAGCGTGGAGGCGCCCCGCAGAGACCGATGCGGGTTGAAATCCCCAGCCGTAAAGCCGGTGAAACACGATCGGGCAGGGCGTCTAAGCGTGGAGGCGCCCGTAAGACCGATGCGGGTAGCCGCAAGGGTTGAAATCCCCAGCTGTAAAGCCGGCGAAACACGGTTGAGCGGGGCGCCTAAGCGTGGAGGCACCCCGCAGAGACCGAGCGGGTTGAAATCCCCAGCCGTAAAGCCGGCGAAACA
>NW_027601187.1:365000-367500 GCF_964058835.1 Carex rostrata
AGCGGGGGAAAACTAAGCGGATGCGGCCACGCGTTGGGGAAAACTAAGCGGATGCGGCCAAGAGTCGGTGGAAATTGGCCCGAAAACAGTCCAGCGGCAAGCGGAAGCGGCTAACGTTGGGCAAAAGTGACCCGAAAACAGTTCAGCGGGGGAAAACTAAGCGGATGCGGCCACGCGTTGGGGAAAACTAAGCGGATACGGCCAAGAGTCGGTGGAAATTGGCCCGAAAACAGTCCAGCGGCAAGCGGTAGCGGCTAACGTTGGGCAAAACTGACCCGAAAACAGTTCAGCGGGGGAAAACAAAGCGGATGCGGCCACGCGTTGGGGAAAACTAAGCGGATACGGCCAAGTGTTGGGGAAAAATGGCCCGAAAACAGCCCAGCGGCAAGCGGAAGCGGCTAACGTTGGGCAAAAGTGATCCGAAAACAGTTCAGCGGGGGAAAACTAAGCGGATGCGGCCACGCGTTGGGGAAAACTAAGCGGATACGGCCAAGGGTCGGTGAAAAAGGGCCCGAAAACAGTCCAGCGGCAAGCGGAAGCCGCTAACGTTGGGCAAAAATGACCCGAAAACAGTCCAGCGGGGGAAAACTAAGCGGATGCGGCCAAGCGTTGGGGAAAACTAAGCGGATACGGCCAAGCGTCGGTGAAAAAGGCCCGAAAACAGTCCAGCGGCACGCCGAAGCGGCTAACGTTGGGCAAAAATGGCCAAAAGCGGTGGAGCAGGGCGGTCTGAATCTATGCATCCACATAAAATGGGGGGTAAACCTGGGGGATTTCCAGGGGGTGGTAACCCTGGGCGTGGCTGGAGACCCAAAATGCATATTCCCCTATAGGGGGGAAGGATTTTTGGAACAGGCAGCCCCTCATGTACATGCCAAGCGGGGTGTACATGGCCCCTGTGGGTGCCTCCGTCGGTGTAAAATGGCCCGAAAAACAAGATTATGTTACCCGAAGACACGATTATGTTACCGAAAAAACACGGTTGAGCGGGGGCAGTAAGCACGGTTGAGCGGGGGCAAAAAACACGGTTGAGCGGGGCAAAAAACACGGTGCAGCGGGGACAAAAGACACGATTTTGTTACCGAAAAACACGGCCCGTCGGGGGCAAGGAACACGAATATGTTACCGAAAAACACGGACCACGCGGGTTGAAATCCCCAGCCGTAGAGCCGGCGAAACACGGTGGGGCAGGGCGTCTAAGCGTGGAGGCGCCCGTAAGACCGATGCGGGTTGAAATCCCCAGCCGTAAAGCCGGCGAAAAGCGGTCGGGCAGGGTGACTCCGCGTGGAGTTTCGCCCGTAAGGCCGATGCGGGTAGCCGCGCGGGTTGAAATCCCCAGCCGTAAAGCCGGTGAAACACGGTTCATTGGGGCGCCTAAGCGTGGAGGCGCCCCGCAGAGACCGAGCGGGTTGAAATCCCCAGCCGTAAAGCCGGCGAAACACGGTTCATTGGGGCGCCTAAGCGTGGAGGCGCCCCGCAGAGACCGAGCGGGTTGAAATCCCCAGCCGTAAAGCCGGCGAAACACGGTTCATTGGGGCGCCTAAGCGTGGAGGCGCCCGCAGAGACCGAGCGGGTTGAAATCCCCAGCCGTAAAGCCGGCGAAACAAGTTCGGGCAGGGCGACTCCGCGTGGAGTTTTGCCCGTAAGACCGATGCGGGTAGCCGCGCGGGTTGAAATCCCCAGCCGTAAAGCCGGCGAAACACGGTTCATTGGGGCGCCTAAGCGTGGAGGCGCCCCGCAGAGACCGAGCGGGTTGAAATCCCCAGCCGTAAAGCCGGCGAAACAAGTTCGGGCAGGGCGACTCCGCGTGGAGTTTCGCCCGTAAGACCGATGCGGGTAGCCGCGCGGGTTGAAATCCCCAGCCGTAAAGCCGGCGAAACACGGTTCATTGGGGCGCCTAAGCGTGGAGGCGCCCCGCAGAGACCGAGCGGGTTGAAATCCCCAGCCGTAAAGCCGGCGAAACACGTTCGGGCAGGGTGTCTAAGCGTGGAGGCGCCCGTAAGACCGATGCGGGTAGCCGTGCGGGTTGAAATCCCCAGCCGTAAAGCCGGTGAAACACGGTTGAGCAGGGCGCCTAAGCGTGGAGGCGCCCTGCAGTGACCGAGCGGGTTGAAATCCCCAGCCGTAAAGCCGGCGAAACACGGTTCATTGGGGCGCCTAAGCGTGGAGGCGCCCCGCAGAGACCGAGCGGGTTGAAATCCCCAGCCGTAAAGCCGGCGAAACACGTTCGGGCAGGGCGACTCCGCGTGGAGTTTCGCCCGTAAGACCGATGCGGGTAGCCGCGCGGGTTGAAATCCCCAGCCGTAAAGCCGGCGAAACACGGTTCATTGGGGAGCCTAAGCGTGGAGGCGCCCCGCAGAGACCGAGCGGGTTGAAATCCCCAGCCGTAAAGCCGGCGAAACACGTTCGGGCAGGGCGTCTAAGCGTGGAGGCGCCCGTAAGACCGATGCGGGTAGCCGTGCGGGTTGAAATCCCCAGCCGTAAAGCCGGCGAAACACGG
>NW_027601187.1:377500-382500 GCF_964058835.1 Carex rostrata
CAGCGGCAAGCGGAAGCGGCTAACGTTGGGCAAAAGTGACCCGAAAACAGTTCAGCGGGGGAAAACTAAGCGGATGCGGGCACGCGTTGGGGAAAACTAAGCGGATGCGGCCAAGTGTCGGTGGAAATTGGCCCGAAAACAGCCCAGCGGCAAGCGGAAGCGGCTAACGTTGGGCAAAAGTGACCCGAAAACAGTTCAGCGGGGGAAAACTAAGCGGATGCGGCCACGCGTTGGGGAAAACTAAGCGGATACGGCCAAGAGTCGGTGGAAATTGGCCCGAAAACAGTCCAGCGGCAAGCGGAAGCGGCTAACGTTGGGCAAAAGTGACCCGAAAACAGTTCAGCGGGGCAAAACTAGGCGGATGCGGCCACGCGTTGGGGAAAACTAAGCGGATACGGCCAAGTGTGGGGGAAAAATGGCCCGAAAACAGCCCAGCGGCAAGCGGAAGCGGCTAACGTTGGGGAAAAGTGACCCGAAAACAGTTAAGCGGGGGAAAACTAAGCGGATGCGGCCACGCGTTGGGGAAAACTAAGCGGATGCGGCCAAGTGTCGGTGGAAATTGGCCCGAAAACAGCCCAGCGGCAAGCGGAAGCGGCTAACGTTGGGCAAAAGTGCCCCGAAAACAGTTCAGCGGGGGAAAACTAAGCGGATGCGGCCACGCGTTGGGGAAAACTAAGCGGATACGGCCAAGAGTCGGTGGAAATTGGCCCGAAAACAGTCCAGCGGCAAGCGGAAGCGGCTAATGTTGGGCAAAAGTGACCCGAAAACAGTTCAGCGGGGGAAAACTAAGCGGATGCGGGCACGCGTTGGGGAAAACTAAGCGGATGCGGCCAAGTGTCGGTGGAAATTGGCCCGAAAACAGCCCAGCGGCAAGCGGAAGCGGCTAACGTTGGGCAAAAGTGACCCGAAAACAGTTCAGCGGGGGAAAACTAAGCGGATGCGGCCACGCGTTGGGGAAAACTAAGCGGATACGGCCAAGAGTCGGTGGAAATTGGCCCGAAAACAGTCCAGCGGCAAGCGGAAGCGGCTAACGTTGGGCAAAAGTGACCCGAAAACAGTTCAGCGGGGCAAATTTTTGAAATTTTTTTTGAAATTTTTTTGAATTTTTGAAATTTTTGAAGTTTTTTTGGGTTTTTGGACTTTTTTTGAATTTTTGAAATTTTTGAATTTTTTTGAATTTTTTTGAATTTTTTGAATTTTTTTTGAATTTTTGAAATTTTTTTTTTTTTTGAATTTATTTGATTTTATAAATTTTTTGTGATTTTTTGAGATTTTTTTGAATATTTTACATGGGTGATTTTGACTTGGGGGATTTTCAGGGGGTGGTAACCCTGGGCGTGGCTAGAGCCTCAAAATGCATATTCCCCTATAGGGGGGCAAGGTTTTCAAAAATGGGTGCCCCCTCATGTACACGCGCGTGGGTGTACATGGCCCCGTCGGTGCCAGCGTGGGTGGAAAATGGCCCGAAAACAGCCCAGCGGCAAGCGGAAGCGGCTAACGTTGGGCAAAACTGACCCGAAAGCAGTATAGCTTGGAAAATTAAGCGGATGCAGCCAATTGTTGGCGAAAACTAAGCGGATACGGCCAAGTGTCGGTGAAAAATGGCCCGAAAACAGTCCAGCGGCAAGCGGAAACGGCTAACGTTGGGCAAAAGTGACCCGAAAACAGTTCAGCTGGGGGAAATTAAGCGGAAGCAGCCAAGCGTTGGGGAAAACCAAGCGGATACGGCCAAGAGTCGGTGGAAAATGGCCCGAAAACAGTCCAGCGGCAAGCGGAAACGGCTAACGTTGGGACAAAGTGACCCGAAAACAGTTCAGCTGGGGAAAATTAAGCGGATGCAGCCAAGCGTTGGGGAAAACTAAGCGGATCCGGCCCAGAGTCGGTGGAAATTGGCCCGAAAACAGTCCAGTGGCAAGCGGAAGCGGCTAACGTTGGGCAAAAGTGACCCGAAAACAGTTCAGCGGGGGAAAACTAAGCGGATGCGGCCACGCGTTGGGGAAAACCAAGCGGATACGGCCAAGTGTTGGGGAAAAATGGCCCGAAAACAGCCCAGCGGCAAGCGGAAGCGGCTAACGTTGGGGAAAAGTGACCCGAAAACAGTTAAGCGGGGGAAAACTAAGCGGATGCGGCCACGCGTTGGGGAAAACTAAGCGGATGCGGCCAAGTGTCGGTGGAAATTGGCCCGAAAACAGCCCAGCGGCAAGCGGAAGCGGCTAACGTTGGGCAAAACTGACCCGAAAACAGTTCAGCGGGGGAAAACTAAGCGGATGCGGCCACGCGTTGGGGAAAACTAAGCGGATACGGCCAAGAGTCGGTGGAAATTGGCCCGAAAATAGTCCAGCGGCAAGCGGAAGCGGCTAACGTTGGGCAAAACTGACCCGAAAACAGTTCAGCGGGGGAAAACTAAGCGGATGCGGCCACGCGTTGGGGAAAACTAAGCGGATACGGCCAAGAGTCGGTGGAAATTGGCCCGAAAACAGTCCAGCGGCAAGCGGAAGCGGCTAACGTTGGGCAAAAGTGACCCGAAAACAGTTCAGCGGGGGAAAACTAAGCGGATGCGGCCACGCGTTGGGGAAAACTAAGCGGATACGGCCAAGAGTCGGTGGAAATTGGCCCGAAAACAGTCCAGCGGCAAGCGGTAGCGGCTAACGTTGGGCAAAACTGACCCGAAAACAGTTCAGCGGGGGAAAACTAAGCGGATGCGGCCACGCGTTGGGGAAAACTAAGCGGATACGGCCAAGTGTTGGGGAAAAATGGCCCGAAAACAGCCCAGCGGCAAGCGGAAGCGGCTAACGTTGGGCAAAAGTGATCCGAAAACAGTTCAGCGGGGGAAAACTAAGCGGATGCGGCCACGCGTTGGGGAAAACTAAGCGGATACGGCCAAGGGTCGGTGAAAAAGGGCCCGAAAACAGTCCAGCGGCAAGCGGAAGCCGCTAACGTTGGGCAAAAATGACCCGAAAACAGTCCAGCGGGGGAAAACTAAGCGGATGCGGCCAAGCGTTGGGGAAAACTAAGCGGATACGGCCAAGCGTCGGTGAAAAAGGCCCGAAAACAGTCCAGCGGCACGCCGAAGCGGCTAACGTTGGGCAAAAATGGCCAAAAGCGGTGGAGCAGGGCGGTCTGAATCTATGCATCCACATAAAATGGGGGGTAAACCTGGGGGATTTCCAGGGGGTGGTAACCCTGGGCGTGGCTGGAGACCCAAAATGCATATTCCCCTATAGGGGGGAAGGATTTTTGGAACAGGCAGCCCCTCATGTACATGCCAAGCGGGGTGTACATGGCCCCTGTGGGTGCCTCCGTCGGTGTAAAATGGCCCGAAAAACAAGATTATGTTACCCGAAGACACGATTATGTTACCGAAAAAACACGGTTGAGCGGGGGCAGTAAGCACGGTTGAGCGGGGGCAAAAAACACGGTTGAGCGGGGCAAAAAACACGGTGCAGCTACCGAAAAACACGGCCCGTCGGGGGCAAGGAACACGAATATGTTACCGAAAAACACGGACCACGCGGGTTGAAATCCCCAGCCGTAGAGCCGGCGAAACACGGTGGGGCAGGGCGTCTAAGCGTGGAGGCGCCCGTAAGACCGATGCGGGTTGAAATCCCCAGCCGTAAAGCCGGCGAAAAGCGGTCGGGCAGGGTGACTCCGCGTGGAGTTTCGCCCGTAAGGCCGATGCGGGTAGCCGCGCGGGTTGAAATCCCCAGCCGTAAAGCCGGTGAAACACGGTTCATTGGGGCGCCTAAGCGTGGAGGCGCCCCGCAGAGACCGAGCGGGTTGAAATCCCCAGCCGTAAAGCCGGCGAAACACGGTTCATTGGGGCGCCTAAGCGTGGAGGCGCCCCGCAGAGACCGAGCGGGTTGAAATCCCCAGCCGTAAAGCCGGCGAAACACGGTTCATTGGGGCGCCTAAGCGTGGAGGCGCCCGCAGAGACCGAGCGGGTTGAAATCCCCAGCCGTAAAGCCGGCGAAACAAGTTCGGGCAGGGCGACTCCGCGTGGAGTTTTGCCCGTAAGACCGATGCGGGTAGCCGCGCGGGTTGAAATCCCCAGCCGTAAAGCCGGCGAAACACGGTTCATTGGGGCGCCTAAGCGTGGAGGCGCCCCGCAGAGACCGAGCGGGTTGAAATCCCCAGCCGTAAAGCCGGCGAAACAAGTTCGGGCAGGGCGACTCCGCGTGGAGTTTCGCCCGTAAGACCGATGCGGGTAGCCGCGCGGGTTGAAATCCCCAGCCGTAAAGCCGGCGAAACACGGTTCATTGGGGCGCCTAAGCGTGGAGGCGCCCCGCAGAGACCGAGCGGGTTGAAATCCCCAGCCGTAAAGCCGGCGAAACACGTTCGGGCAGGGTGTCTAAGCGTGGAGGCGCCCGTAAGACCGATGCGGGTAGCCGTGCGGGTTGAAATCCCCAGCCGTAAAGCCGGCGAAACACGGTTGAGCAGGGCGCCTAAGCGTGGAGGCGCCCTGCAGTGACCGAGCGGGTTGAAATCCCCAGCCGTAAAGCCGGCGAAACACGGTTCATTGGGGCGCCTAAGCGTGGAGGCGCCCCGCAGAGACCGAGCGGGTTGAAATCCCCAGCCGTAAAGCCGGCGAAACACGTTCGGGCAGGGCGACTCCGCGTGGAGTTTCGCCCGTAAGACCGATGCGGGTAGCCGCGCGGGTTGAAATCCCCAGCCGTAAAGCCGGCGAAACACGGTTCATTGGGGAGCCTAAGCGTGGAGGCGCCCCGCAGAGACCGAGCGGGTTGAAATCCCCAGCCGTAAAGCCGGCGAAACACGTTCGGGCAGGGCGTCTAAGCGTGGAGGCGCCCGTAAGACCGATGCGGGTAGCCGTGCGGGTTGAAATCCCCAGCCGTAAAGCCGGCGAAACACGGTTGAGCGGGGCGCCTAAGCGTGGAGGCGCCCCGCAGTGACCGAGCGGGTTGAAATCCCCATCCGTAAAGCCGGCGAAACACGGTTGAGCGGGGTGCCTAAGCGTGGAGGCGCCCCGCAGAGACCGATGCGGG
>NW_027601187.1:392500-397500 GCF_964058835.1 Carex rostrata
AGCGGATGCGGCCACGCGTTGGGGAAAACTAAGCGGATACGGCCAAGTGTGGGGGAAAAATGGCCCGAAAACATCCCAGCGGCAAGCGGAAGCGGCTAACGTTGGGCAAAAGTGACCCGAAAACAGTTCAGCGGGGGAAAACTAAGCGGATGCGGGCACGCGTTGGGGAAAACTAAGCGGATGCGGCCAAGTGTCGGTGGAAATTGGCCCGAAAACAGCCCAGCGGCAAGCGGAAGCGGCTAACGTTGGGCAAAAGTGACCCGAAAACAGTTCAGCGGGGGAAAACTAAGCGGATGCGGCCACGCGTTGGGGAAAACTAAGCGGATACGGCCAAGAGTCGGTGGAAATTGGCCCGAAAACAGTCCAGCGGCAAGCGGAAGCGGCTAACGTTGGGCAAAAGTGACCCGAAAACAGTTCAGCGGGGCAAAACTAGGCGGATGCGGCCACGCGTTGGGGAAAACTAAGCGGATACGGCCAAGTGTGGGGGAAAAATGGCCCGAAAACAGCCCAGCGGCAAGCGGAAGCGGCTAACGTTGGGGAAAAGTGACCCGAAAACAGTTAAGCGGGGGAAAACTAAGCGGATGCGGCCACGCGTTGGGGAAAACTAAGCGGATGCGGCCAAGTGTCGGTGGAAATTGGCCCGAAAACAGCCCAGCGGCAAGCGGAAGCGGCTAACGTTGGGCAAAAGTGCCCCGAAAACAGTTCAGCGGGGGAAAACTAAGCGGATGCGGCCACGCGTTGGGGAAAACTAAGCGGATACGGCCAAGAGTCGGTGGAAATTGGCCCGAAAACAGTCCAGCGGCAAGCGGAAGCGGCTAATGTTGGGCAAAAGTGACCCGAAAACAGTTCAGCGGGGGAAAACTAAGCGGATGCGGGCACGCGTTGGGGAAAACTAAGCGGATGCGGCCAAGTGTCGGTGGAAATTGGCCCGAAAACAGCCCAGCGGCAAGCGGAAGCGGCTAACGTTGGGCAAAAGTGACCCGAAAACAGTTCAGCGGGGGAAAACTAAGCGGATGCGGCCACGCGTTGGGGAAAACTAAGCGGATACGGCCAAGAGTCGGTGGAAATTGGCCCGAAAACAGTCCAGCGGCAAGCGGAAGCGGCTAACGTTGGGCAAAAGTGACCCGAAAACAGTTCAGCGGGGCAAATTTTTGAAATTTTTTTTGAAATTTTTTTGAATTTTTGAAATTTTTGAAGTTTTTTTGGGTTTTTGGACTTTTTTTGAATTTTTGAAATTTTTGAATTTTTTTGAATTTTTTTGAATTTTTTGAATTTTTTTTGAATTTTTGAAATTTTTTTTTTTTTTGAATTTATTTGATTTTATAAATTTTTTGTGATTTTTTGAGATTTTTTTGAATATTTTACATGGGTGATTTTGACTTGGGGGATTTTCAGGGGGTGGTAACCCTGGGCGTGGCTAGAGCCTCAAAATGCATATTCCCCTATAGGGGGGCAAGGTTTTCAAAAATGGGTGCCCCCTCATGTACACGCGCGTGGGTGTACATGGCCCCGTCGGTGCCAGCGTGGGTGGAAAATGGCCCGAAAACAGCCCAGCGGCAAGCGGAAGCGGCTAACGTTGGGCAAAACTGACCCGAAAGCAGTATAGCTTGGAAAATTAAGCGGATGCAGCCAATTGTTGGCGAAAACTAAGCGGATACGGCCAAGTGTCGGTGAAAAATGGCCCGAAAACAGTCCAGCGGCAAGCGGAAACGGCTAACGTTGGGCAAAAGTGACCCGAAAACAGTTCAGCTGGGGGAAATTAAGCGGAAGCAGCCAAGCGTTGGGGAAAACCAAGCGGATACGGCCAAGAGTCGGTGGAAAATGGCCCGAAAACAGTCCAGCGGCAAGCGGAAACGGCTAACGTTGGGACAAAGTGACCCGAAAACAGTTCAGCTGGGGAAAATTAAGCGGATGCAGCCAAGCGTTGGGGAAAACTAAGCGGATCCGGCCCAGAGTCGGTGGAAATTGGCCCGAAAACAGTCCAGTGGCAAGCGGAAGCGGCTAACGTTGGGCAAAAGTGACCCGAAAACAGTTCAGCGGGGGAAAACTAAGCGGATGCGGCCACGCGTTGGGGAAAACCAAGCGGATACGGCCAAGTGTTGGGGAAAAATGGCCCGAAAACAGCCCAGCGGCAAGCGGAAGCGGCTAACGTTGGGGAAAAGTGACCCGAAAACAGTTAAGCGGGGGAAAACTAAGCGGATGCGGCCACGCGTTGGGGAAAACTAAGCGGATGCGGCCAAGTGTCGGTGGAAATTGGCCCGAAAACAGCCCAGCGGCAAGCGGAAGCGGCTAACGTTGGGCAAAACTGACCCGAAAACAGTTCAGCGGGGGAAAACTAAGCGGATGCGGCCACGCGTTGGGGAAAACTAAGCGGATACGGCCAAGAGTCGGTGGAAATTGGCCCGAAAATAGTCCAGCGGCAAGCGGAAGCGGCTAACGTTGGGCAAAACTGACCCGAAAACAGTTCAGCGGGGGAAAACTAAGCGGATGCGGCCACGCGTTGGGGAAAACTAAGCGGATACGGCCAAGAGTCGGTGGAAATTGGCCCGAAAACAGTCCAGCGGCAAGCGGAAGCGGCTAACGTTGGGCAAAAGTGACCCGAAAACAGTTCAGCGGGGGAAAACTAAGCGGATGCGGCCACGCGTTGGGGAAAACTAAGCGGATACGGCCAAGAGTCGGTGGAAATTGGCCCGAAAACAGTCCAGCGGCAAGCGGTAGCGGCTAACGTTGGGCAAAACTGACCCGAAAACAGTTCAGCGGGGGAAAACTAAGCGGATGCGGCCACGCGTTGGGGAAAACTAAGCGGATACGGCCAAGTGTTGGGGAAAAATGGCCCGAAAACAGCCCAGCGGCAAGCGGAAGCGGCTAACGTTGGGCAAAAGTGATCCGAAAACAGTTCAGCGGGGGAAAACTAAGCGGATGCGGCCACGCGTTGGGGAAAACTAAGCGGATACGGCCAAGGGTCGGTGAAAAAGGGCCCGAAAACAGTCCAGCGGCAAGCGGAAGCCGCTAACGTTGGGCAAAAATGACCCGAAAACAGTCCAGCGGGGGAAAACTAAGCGGATGCGGCCAAGCGTTGGGGAAAACTAAGCGGATACGGCCAAGCGTCGGTGAAAAAGGCCCGAAAACAGTCCAGCGGCACGCCGAAGCGGCTAACGTTGGGCAAAAATGGCCAAAAGCGGTGGAGCAGGGCGGTCTGAATCTATGCATCCACATAAAATGGGGGGTAAACCTGGGGGATTTCCAGGGGGTGGTAACCCTGGGCGTGGCTGGAGACCCAAAATGCATATTCCCCTATAGGGGGGAAGGATTTTTGGAAGAGGCAGCCCCTCATGTACATGCCAAGCGGGGTGTACATGGCCCCTGTGGGTGCCTCCGTCGGTGTAAAATGGCCCGAAAAACAAGATTATGTTACCCGAAGACACGATTATGTTACCGAAAAAACACGGTTGAGCGGGGGCAGTAAGCACGGTTGAGCGGGGGCAAAAAACACGGTTGAGCGGGGCAAAAAACACGGTGCAGCGGGGACAAAAGACACGATTTTGTTACCGAAAAACACGGCCCGTCGGGGGCAAGGAACACGAATATGTTACCGAAAAACACGGACCACGCGGGTTGAAATCCCCAGCCGTAGAGCCGGCGAAACACGGTGGGGCAGGGCGTCTAAGCGTGGAGGCGCCCGTAAGACCGATGCGGGTTGAAATCCCCAGCCGTAAAGCCGGCGAAAAGCGGTCGGGCAGGGTTACTCCGCGTGGAGTTTTGCCCGTAAGGCCGATGCGGGTAGCCGCGCGGGTTGAAATCCCCAGCCGTAAAGCCGGTGAAACACGGTTCATTGGGGCGCCTAAGCGTGGAGGCGCCCCGCAGAGACCGAGCGGGTTGAAATCCCCAGCCGTAAAGCCGGCGAAACACGGTTCATTGGGGCGCCTAAGCGTGGAGGCGCCCGCAGAGACCGAGCGGGTTGAAATCCCCAGCCGTAAAGCCGGCGAAACAAGTTCGGGCAGGGCGACTCCGCGTGGAGTTTTGCCCGTAAGACCGATGCGGGTAGCCGCGCGGGTTGAAATCCCCAGCCGTAAAGCCGGCGAAACACGGTTCATTGGGGCGCCTAAGCGTGGAGGCGCCCCGCAGAGACCGAGCGGGTTGAAATCCCCAGCCGTAAAGCCGGCGAAACAAGTTCGGGCAGGGCGACTCCGCGTGGAGTTTCGCCCGTAAGACCGATGCGGGTAGCCGCGCGGGTTGAAATCCCCAGCCGTAAAGCCGGCGAAACACGGTTCATTGGGGCGCCTAAGCGTGGAGGCGCCCCGCAGAGACCGAGCGGGTTGAAATCCCCAGCCGTAAAGCCGGCGAAACACGTTCGGGCAGGGTGTCTAAGCGTGGAGGCGCCCGTAAGACCGATGCGGGTAGCCGTGCGGGTTGAAATCCCCAGCCGTAAAGCCGGCGAAACACGGTTGAGCAGGGCGCCTAAGCGTGGAGGCGCCCTGCAGTGACCGAGCGGGTTGAAATCCCCAGCCGTAAAGCCGGCGAAACACGGTTCATTGGGGAGCCTAAGCGTGGAGGCGCCCCGCAGAGACCGAGCGGGTTGAAATCCCCAGCCGTAAAGCCGGCGAAACACGTTCGGGCAGGGCGTCTAAGCGTGGAGGCGCCCGTAAGACCGATGCGGGTAGCCGTGCGGGTTGAAATCCCCAGCCGTAAAGCCGGCGAAACACGGTTCATTGGGGAGCCTAAGCGTGGAGGCGCCCCGCAGAGACCGAGCGGGTTGAAATCCCCAGCCGTAAAGCCGGCGAAACACGTTCGGGCAGGGCGTCTAAGCGTGGAGGCGCCCGTAAGACCGATGCGGGTAGCCGTGCGGGTTGAAATCCCCAGCCGTAAAGCCGGCGAAACACGGTTGAGCGGGGCGCCTAAGCGTGGAGGCGCCCCGCAGTGACCGAGCGGGTTGAAATCCCCATCCGTAAAGCCGGCGAAACACGGTTGAGCGGGGTGCCTAAGCGTGGAGGCGCCCCGCA
>NW_027601187.1:407500-415000 GCF_964058835.1 Carex rostrata
CAAGTCATGGGCAAGCGGAAATTTTTTGTGTATGCATGCATATCCATGTGACGGGCAAGCGGAAATTTTTTCGTGTATGCATGCATGCATGTCACGGGCAAGCGCATGGGGCCGTCCAAAATAGTTCATGTATGTACCACATGGGGCTGCCACGAAATTTTTTTTTTTTTTTGATAAATTTGAAATTTGAAAAAAATTCAAATTTATTAAAAATATAAGATGTGAAATTTGGAGTTTGGAAAAAAAAATTGGGTTGTATAATTTCGGATCTTATGCAAGTGGGTTGGACAATTTTTGGTCCAAATGAATTACAACCGTCCAAAGAGCCATTGAAACTCCAGTTTTTCCGGCTTGTAAAAATTCCCACTTTTTTCGGATTGGACGGTTCCTACCCGGTGTGGACCATTTCTCAAACTTCCGGATTGTACGCGATCCAAATTATGGATGTAGGCAAAAATTCAAATTTATTAAAAATATGAAATATGAAATTTGGAGTTTGGAAAAAAAAAAATTGGGTTGTACAATTTCGGATCTTATGCAAGTGGGTTGGACAATTTTTGGTCCAAATGAATTACAACCGTCCAAAGAGCCATTGAAACTCCAGTTTTTCCGGCTTGTAAAAATTCCCACTTTTTTCGGATTGGATGGTTCACACCCGGTGTGGACCATTTCTCAAACTTCCGGATTGTACGCGATCCAAATTATGGATGTAGGCAAAAATTCAAATTTATTAAAAATATAAAATATGAAGTTTGGAGTTTGGAAAAAGAAAATTGGGTTGGACAATTTCGGATCTTATGCAAGTGGGTTGGACAATTTTTGGTCCAAATGAATTACAACCGTCCAAAGAGCCATTGAAACTCCAGTTTTTCCGGCTTGTAAAAATTCCCACTTTTTTCGGATTGGATGGTTCACACCCGGTGTGGACCATTTCTCAAACTTCCGGATTGTACGCGATCCAAATTATGGATGTAGGCAAAAATTCAAATTTATTAAAAATATAAAATATGAAGCTTGGAGTTTGGAAAAAGAAAATTGGGTTGGACAATTTCGGATCTTATGCAAGTGGGTTGGACAATTTTTGGTCCAAATGAATTACAACCGTCCAAAGAGCCATTGAAACTCCAGTTTTTCCGGCTTGTAAAAATTCCCACTTTTTTCGGATTGGATGGTTCACACCCGGTGTGGACCATTTCTCAAACTTCCGGATTGTACGCGATCCAAATTATGGATGTAGGCAATACTTTTTTGATATTTTGAAAAAGTTCAAATTTATTAAAAATATAAAATATGAAATCTGCAGTTTGGAAAAAAAATTGGAAGTTTGAAACCTGAAGTTCAACAAAAAAAACGGCGCAAAAATCAGCAAAGCGGGGGCAACTAAGCGGATGCGGCCAGCCGTCAGTGAAAAATGGCCCCAAAACTGAGCGCATGCGGCCAAGCGTCGGTGCAAAATGGCCCGAAAACAGTCCCGTCGGTGCCCCCGTCGGGCTAAAATGACCCGAAAACAGTTCAGCTGGGGAAAATTAAGCGGATCCGGCCAAGAGTCGGTGGAAATTGGCCCGAAAACAGCCCAGCGGCAAGCGGAAGCGGCTAACGTTGGGGAAAAGTGACCCGAAAACAGTTAAGCGGGGGAAAACTAAGCGGATGCGGCCACGCGTTGGGGAAAACAAAGCGGATCCGGCCCAGAGTCGGTGGAAATTGGCCCGAAAACAGTCCAGCGGCAAGCGGAAGCGGCTAACGTTGGGAAAAAGTGACCCGAAAACAGTTCAGCGGGGGAAAACTAAGCGGATGCGGCCACGCGTTGGGGAAAACTAAGCGGATACGGCCAAGTGTTGGGGAAAAATGGCCCGAAAACAGCCCAGCGGCAAGCGGAAGCGGCTAACGTTGGGGAAAAGTGACCCGAAAACAGTTAAGCGGGGGAAAACTAAGCGGATGCGGCCACGCGTTGGGGAAAACTAAGCGGATACGGCCAAGAGTCGGTGGAAATAGGCCCGAAAACAGTCCAGCGGCAAGCGGAAGCGGCTAACGTTGGGCAAAAGTGACCCGAAAACAGTTCAGCGGGGCAAATTTTTGAAATTTTTTTTGAAATTCTGAAATTTTTTTGAATTTTTGAAGTTTTTTTGGGTTTTTGGACTTTTTTTGAATTTTTGAAATTTTTGAATTTTTTTGAATTTTTTTGAATTTTTTGAATTTTTTTTGAATTTTTGAAATTTTTTTTTTTTTTTGAATTTATTTGATTTTATAAATTTTTTGTGATTTTTTGAGATTTTTTTGAATATTTTACATGGGTGATTTTGACTTGGGGGATTTTCAGGGGGTGGTAACCCTGGGCGTGGCTAGAGCCTCAAAATGCATATTCCCCTATAGGGGGGCAAGGTTTTCAAAAATGGGTGCCCCCTCATGTACACGCGCGTGGGTGTACATGGCCCCGTCGGTGCCAGCGTGGGTGGAAAATGGCCCGAAAACAGCCCAGCGGCAAGCGGAAGCGGCTAACGTTGGGCAAAACTGACCCGAAAGCAGTATAGCTTGGAAAATTAAGCGGATGCAGCCAATTGTTGGCGAAAACTAAGCGGATACGGCCAAGTGTCGGTGAAAAATGGCCCGAAAACAGTCCAGCGGCAAGCGGAAGCGGCTAACGTTGGGCAAAAGTGACCCGAAAACAGTTCAGCGGGGGAAAACTAAGCGGATGCGGCCACGCGTTGGGGAAAACTAAGCGGATACGGCCAAGTGTGGGGGAAAAATGGCCCGAAAACATCCCAGCGGCAAGCGGAAGCGGCTAACGTTGGGCAAAAGTGACCCGAAAACAGTTCAGCGGGGGAAAACTAAGCGGATGCGGGCACGCGTTGGGGAAAACTAAGCGGATGCGGCCAAGTGTCGGTGGAAATTGGCCCGAAAACAGCCCAGCGGCAAGCGGAAGCGGCTAACGTTGGGCAAAAGTGACCCGAAAACAGTTCAGCGGGGGAAAACTAAGCGGATGCGGCCACGCGTTGGGGAAAACTAAGCGGATACGGCCAAGAGTCGGTGGAAATTGGCCCGAAAACAGTCCAGCGGCAAGCGGAAGCGGCTAACGTTGGGCAAAAGTGACCCGAAAACAGTTCAGCGGGGCAAAACTAGGCGGATGCGGCCACGCGTTGGGGAAAACTAAGCGGATACGGCCAAGTGTGGGGGAAAAATGGCCCGAAAACAGCCCAGCGGCAAGCGGAAGCGGCTAACGTTGGGGAAAAGTGACCCGAAAACAGTTAAGCGGGGGAAAACTAAGCGGATGCGGCCACGCGTTGGGGAAAACTAAGCGGATACGGCCAAGAGTCGGTGGAAATTGGCCCGAAAACAGTCCAGCGGCAAGCGGAAGCGGCTAATGTTGGGCAAAAGTGACCCGAAAACAGTTCAGCGGGGGAAAACTAAGCGGATGCGGCCACGCGTTGGGGAAAACTAAGCGGATACGGCCAAGAGTCGGTGGAAATTGGCCCGAAAACAGTCCAGCGGCAAGCGGAAGCGGCTAATGTTGGGCAAAAGTGACCCGAAAACAGTTCAGCGGGGGAAAACTAAGCGGATGCGGGCACGCGTTGGGGAAAACTAAGCGGATGCGGCCAAGTGTCGGTGGAAATTGGCCCGAAAACAGCCCAGCGGCAAGCGGAAGCGGCTAACGTTGGGCAAAAGTGACCCGAAAACAGTTCAGCGGGGGAAAACTAAGCGGATGCGGCCACGCGTTGGGGAAAACTAAGCGGATACGGCCAAGAGTCGGTGGAAATTGGCCCGAAAACAGTCCAGCGGCAAGCGGAAGCGGCTAACGTTGGGCAAAAGTGACCCGAAAACAGTTCAGCGGGGCAAATTTTTGAAATTTTTTTTGAAATTTTTTTGAATTTTTGAAATTTTTGAAGTTTTTTTGGGTTTTTGGACTTTTTTTGAATTTTTGAAATTTTTGAATTTTTTTGAATTTTTTTGAATTTTTTGAATTTTTTTTGAATTTTTGAAATTTTTTTTTTTTTTGAATTTATTTGATTTTATAAATTTTTTGTGATTTTTTGAGATTTTTTTGAATATTTTACATGGGTGATTTTGACTTGGGGGATTTTCAGGGGGTGGTAACCCTGGGCGTGGCTAGAGCCTCAAAATGCATATTCCCCTATAGGGGGGCAAGGTTTTCAAAAATGGGTGCCCCCTCATGTACACGCGCGTGGGTGTACATGGCCCCGTCGGTGCCAGCGTGGGTGGAAAATGGCCCGAAAACAGCCCAGCGGCAAGCGGAAGCGGCTAACGTTGGGCAAAAGTGCCCCGAAAACAGTTCAGCGGGGGAAAACTAAGCGGATGCGGCCACGCGTTGGGGAAAACTAAGCGGATACGGCCAAGAGTCGGTGGAAATTGGCCCGAAAACAGTCCAGCGGCAAGCGGAAGCGGCTAATGTTGGGCAAAAGTGACCCGAAAACAGTTCAGCGGGGGAAAACTAAGCGGATGCGGCCACGCGTTGGGGAAAACCAAGCGGATACGGCCAAGTGTTGGGGAAAAATGGCCCGAAAACAGCCCAGCGGCAAGCGGAAGCGGCTAACGTTGGGGAAAAGTGACCCGAAAACAGTTAAGCGGGGGAAAACTAAGCGGATGCGGCCACGCGTTGGGGAAAACTAAGCGGATGCGGCCAAGTGTCGGTGGAAATTGGCCCGAAAACAGCCCAGCGGCAAGCGGAAGCGGCTAACGTTGGGCAAAACTGACCCGAAAACAGTTCAGCGGGGGAAAACTAAGCGGATGCGGCCACGCGTTGGGGAAAACTAAGCGGATACGGCCAAGAGTCGGTGGAAATTGGCCCGAAAATAGTCCAGCGGCAAGCGGAAGCGGCTAACGTTGGGCAAAACTGACCCGAAAACAGTTCAGCGGGGGAAAACTAAGCGGATGCGGCCACGCGTTGGGGAAAACTAAGCGGATACGGCCAAGAGTCGGTGGAAATTGGCCCGAAAACAGTCCAGCGGCAAGCGGAAGCGGCTAACGTTGGGCAAAAGTGACCCGAAAACAGTTCAGCGGGGGAAAACTAAGCGGATGCGGCCACGCGTTGGGGAAAACTAAGCGGATACGGCCAAGTGTCGGTGGAAATTGGCCCGAAAACAGCCCAGCGGCAAGCGGAAGCGGCTAACGTTGGGCAAAAGTGCCCCGAAAACAGTTCAGCGGGGGAAAACTAAGCGGATGCGGCCACGCGTTGGGGAAAACTAAGCGGATACGGCCAAGAGTCGGTGGAAATTGGCCCGAAAACAGTCCAGCGGCAAGCGGAAGCGGCTAATGTTGGGCAAAAGTGACCCGAAAACAGTTCAGCGGGGGAAAACTAAGCGGATGCGGGCACGCGTTGGGGAAAACTAAGCGGATGCGGCCAAGTGTCGGTGGAAATTGGCCCGAAAACAGCCCAGCGGCAAGCGGAAGCGGCTAACGTTGGGCAAAAGTGACCCGAAAACAGTTCAGCGGGGGAAAACTAAGCGGATGCGGCCACGCGTTGGGGAAAACTAAGCGGATACGGCCAAGAGTCGGTGGAAATTGGCCCGAAAACAGTCCAGCGGCAAGCGGAAGCGGCTAACGTTGGGCAAAAGTGACCCGAAAACAGTTCAGCGGGGCAAATTTTTGAAATTTTTTTTGAAATTTTTTTGAATTTTTGAAATTTTTGAAGTTTTTTTGGGTTTTTGGACTTTTTTTGAATTTTTGAAATTTTTGAATTTTTTTGAATTTTTTTGAATTTTTTGAATTTTTTTTGAATTTTTGAAATTTTTTTTTTTTTTGAATTTATTTGATTTTATAAATTTTTTGTGATTTTTTGAGATTTTTTTGAATATTTTACATGGGTGATTTTGACTTGGGGGATTTTCAGGGGGTGGTAACCCTGGGCGTGGCTAGAGCCTCAAAATGCATATTCCCCTATAGGGGGGCAAGGTTTTCAAAAATGGGTGCCCCCTCATGTACACGCGCGTGGGTGTACATGGCCCCGTCGGTGCCAGCGTGGGTGGAAAATGGCCCGAAAACAGCCCAGCGGCAAGCGGAAGCGGCTAACGTTGGGCAAAACTGACCCGAAAGCAGTATAGCTTGGAAAATTAAGCGGATGCAGCCAATTGTTGGCGAAAACTAAGCGGATACGGCCAAGTGTCGGTGAAAAATGGCCCGAAAACAGTCCAGCGGCAAGCGGAAACGGCTAACGTTGGGCAAAAGTGACCCGAAAACAGTTCAGCTGGGGGAAATTAAGCGGAAGCAGCCAAGCGTTGGGGAAAACCAAGCGGATACGGCCAAGAGTCGGTGGAAAATGGCCCGAAAACAGTCCAGCGGCAAGCGGAAACGGCTAACGTTGGGACAAAGTGACCCGAAAACAGTTCAGCTGGGGAAAATTAAGCGGATGCAGCCAAGCGTTGGGGAAAACTAAGCGGATCCGGCCCAGAGTCGGTGGAAATTGGCCCGAAAACAGTCCAGTGGCAAGCGGAAGCGGCTAACGTTGGGCAAAAGTGACCCGAAAACAGTTCAGCGGGGGAAAACTAAGCGGATGCGGCCACGCGTTGGGGAAAACCAAGCGGATACGGCCAAGTGTTGGGGAAAAATGGCCCGAAAACAGCCCAGCGGCAAGCGGAAGCGGCTAACGTTGGGGAAAAGTGACCCGAAAACAGTTAAGCGGGGGAAAACTAAGCGGATGCGGCCACGCGTTGGGGAAAACTAAGCGGATGCGGCCAAGTGTCGGTGGAAATTGGCCCGAAAACAGCCCAGCGGCAAGCGGAAGCGGCTAACGTTGGGCAAAACTGACCCGAAAACAGTTCAGCGGGGGAAAACTAAGCGGATGCGGCCACGCGTTGGGGAAAACTAAGCGGATACGGCCAAGAGTCGGTGGAAATTGGCCCGAAAATAGTCCAGCGGCAAGCGGAAGCGGCTAACGTTGGGCAAAACTGACCCGAAAACAGTTCAGCGGGGGAAAACTAAGCGGATGCGGCCACGCGTTGGGGAAAACTAAGCGGATACGGCCAAGAGTCGGTGGAAATTGGCCCGAAAACAGTCCAGCGGCAAGCGGAAGCGGCTAACGTTGGGCAAAAGTGACCCGAAAACAGTTCAGCGGGGGAAAACTAAGCGGATGCGGCCACGCGTTGGGGAAAACTAAGCGGATACGGCCAAGAGTCGGTGGAAATTGGCCCGAAAACAGTCCAGCGGCAAGCGGTAGCGGCTAACGTTGGGCAAAACTGACCCGAAAACAGTTCAGCGGGGGAAAACTAAGCGGATGCGGCCACGCGTTGGGGAAAACTAAGCGGATACGGCCAAGTGTTGGGGAAAAATGGCCCGAAAACAGCCCAGCGGCAAGCGGAAGCGGCTAACGTTGGGCAAAAGTGATCCGAAAACAGTTCAGCGGGGGAAAACTAAGCGGATGCGGCCACGCGTTGGGGAAAACTAAGCGGATACGGCCAAGGGTCGGTGAAAAAGGGCCCGAAAACAGTCCAGCGGCAAGCGGAAGCCGCTAACGTTGGGCAAAAATGACCCGAAAACAGTCCAGCGGGGGAA
>NW_027601187.1:425000-430000 GCF_964058835.1 Carex rostrata
TCAAATTTATTAAAAATATAAAATATGAAGTTTGGAGTTTGGAAAAAGAAAATTGGGTTGGACAATTTCGGATCTTATGCAAGTGGGTTGGACAATTTTTGGTCCAAATGAATTACAACCGTCCAAAGAGCCATTGAAACTCCAGTTTTTCCGGCTTGTAAAAATTCCCACTTTTTTCGGATTGGATGGTTCACACCCGGTGTGGACCATTTCTCAAACTTCCGGATTGTACGCGATCCAAATTATGGATGTAGGCAAAAATTCAAATTTATTAAAAATATAAAATATGAAGCTTGGAGTTTGGAAAAAGAAAATTGGGTTGGACAATTTCGGATCTTATGCAAGTGGGTTGGACAATTTTTGGTCCAAATGAATTACAACCGTCCAAAGAGCCATTGAAACTCCAGTTTTTCCGGCTTGTAAAAATTCCCACTTTTTTCGGATTGGATGGTTCACACCCGGTGTGGACCATTTCTCAAACTTCCGGATTGTACGCGATCCAAATTATGGATGTAGGCAATACTTTTTTGATATTTTGAAAAAGTTCAAATTTATTAAAAATATAAAATATGAAATCTGCAGTTTGGAAAAAAAATTGGAAGTTTGAAACCTGAAGTTCAACAAAAAAAACGGCGCAAAAATCAGCAAAGCGGGGGCAACTAAGCGGATGCGGCCAGCCGTCAGTGAAAAATGGCCCCAAAACTGAGCGCATGCGGCCAAGCGTCGGTGCAAAATGGCCCGAAAACAGTCCCGTCGGTGCCCCCGTCGGGCTAAAATGACCCGAAAACAGTTCAGCTGGGGAAAATTAAGCGGATCCGGCCAAGAGTCGGTGGAAATTGGCCCGAAAACAGCCCAGCGGCAAGCGGAAGCGGCTAACGTTGGGGAAAAGTGACCCGAAAACAGTTAAGCGGGGGAAAACTAAGCGGATGCGGCCACGCGTTGGGGAAAACAAAGCGGATCCGGCCCAGAGTCGGTGGAAATTGGCCCGAAAACAGTCCAGCGGCAAGCGGAAGCGGCTAACGTTGGGAAAAAGTGACCCGAAAACAGTTCAGCGGGGGAAAACTAAGCGGATGCGGCCACGCGTTGGGGAAAACTAAGCGGATACGGCCAAGTGTTGGGGAAAAATGGCCCGAAAACAGCCCAGCGGCAAGCGGAAGCGGCTAACGTTGGGGAAAAGTGACCCGAAAACAGTTAAGCGGGGGAAAACTAAGCGGATGCGGCCACGCGTTGGGGAAAACTAAGCGGATACGGCCAAGAGTCGGTGGAAATAGGCCCGAAAACAGTCCAGCGGCAAGCGGAAGCGGCTAACGTTGGGCAAAAGTGACCCGAAAACAGTTCAGCGGGGCAAATTTTTGAAATTTTTTTTGAAATTCTGAAATTTTTTTGAATTTTTGAAGTTTTTTTGGGTTTTTGGACTTTTTTTGAATTTTTGAAATTTTTGAATTTTTTTGAATTTTTTTGAATTTTTTGAATTTTTTTTGAATTTTTGAAATTTTTTTTTTTTTTTGAATTTATTTGATTTTATAAATTTTTTGTGATTTTTTGAGATTTTTTTGAATATTTTACATGGGTGATTTTGACTTGGGGGATTTTCAGGGGGTGGTAACCCTGGGCGTGGCTAGAGCCTCAAAATGCATATTCCCCTATAGGGGGGCAAGGTTTTCAAAAATGGGTGCCCCCTCATGTACACGCGCGTGGGTGTACATGGCCCCGTCGGTGCCAGCGTGGGTGGAAAATGGCCCGAAAACAGCCCAGCGGCAAGCGGAAGCGGCTAACGTTGGGCAAAACTGACCCGAAAGCAGTATAGCTTGGAAAATTAAGCGGATGCAGCCAATTGTTGGCGAAAACTAAGCGGATACGGCCAAGTGTCGGTGAAAAATGGCCCGAAAACAGTCCAGCGGCAAGCGGAAGCGGCTAACGTTGGGCAAAAGTGACCCGAAAACAGTTCAGCGGGGGAAAACTAAGCGGATGCGGCCACGCGTTGGGGAAAACTAAGCGGATACGGCCAAGTGTGGGGGAAAAATGGCCCGAAAACATCCCAGCGGCAAGCGGAAGCGGCTAACGTTGGGCAAAAGTGACCCGAAAACAGTTCAGCGGGGGAAAACTAAGCGGATGCGGGCACGCGTTGGGGAAAACTAAGCGGATGCGGCCAAGTGTCGGTGGAAATTGGCCCGAAAACAGCCCAGCGGCAAGCGGAAGCGGCTAACGTTGGGCAAAAGTGACCCGAAAACAGTTCAGCGGGGGAAAACTAAGCGGATGCGGCCACGCGTTGGGGAAAACTAAGCGGATACGGCCAAGAGTCGGTGGAAATTGGCCCGAAAACAGTCCAGCGGCAAGCGGAAGCGGCTAACGTTGGGCAAAAGTGACCCGAAAACAGTTCAGCGGGGCAAAACTAGGCGGATGCGGCCACGCGTTGGGGAAAACTAAGCGGATACGGCCAAGTGTGGGGGAAAAATGGCCCGAAAACAGCCCAGCGGCAAGCGGAAGCGGCTAACGTTGGGGAAAAGTGACCCGAAAACAGTTAAGCGGGGGAAAACTAAGCGGATGCGGCCACGCGTTGGGGAAAACTAAGCGGATGCGGCCAAGTGTCGGTGGAAATTGGCCCGAAAACAGCCCAGCGGCAAGCGGAAGCGGCTAACGTTGGGCAAAAGTGCCCCGAAAACAGTTCAGCGGGGGAAAACTAAGCGGATGCGGCCACGCGTTGGGGAAAACTAAGCGGATACGGCCAAGAGTCGGTGGAAATTGGCCCGAAAACAGTCCAGCGGCAAGCGGAAGCGGCTAATGTTGGGCAAAAGTGACCCGAAAACAGTTCAGCGGGGGAAAACTAAGCGGATGCGGGCACGCGTTGGGGAAAACTAAGCGGATGCGGCCAAGTGTCGGTGGAAATTGGCCCGAAAACAGCCCAGCGGCAAGCGGAAGCGGCTAACGTTGGGCAAAAGTGACCCGAAAACAGTTCAGCGGGGGAAAACTAAGCGGATGCGGCCACGCGTTGGGGAAAACTAAGCGGATACGGCCAAGAGTCGGTGGAAATTGGCCCGAAAACAGTCCAGCGGCAAGCGGAAGCGGCTAACGTTGGGCAAAAGTGACCCGAAAACAGTTCAGCGGGGCAAATTTTTGAAATTTTTTTTGAAATTTTTTTGAATTTTTGAAATTTTTGAAGTTTTTTTGGGTTTTTGGACTTTTTTTGAATTTTTGAAATTTTTGAATTTTTTTGAATTTTTTTGAATTTTTTGAATTTTTTTTGAATTTTTGAAATTTTTTTTTTTTTTGAATTTATTTGATTTTATAAATTTTTTGTGATTTTTTGAGATTTTTTTGAATATTTTACATGGGTGATTTTGACTTGGGGGATTTTCAGGGGGTGGTAACCCTGGGCGTGGCTAGAGCCTCAAAATGCATATTCCCCTATAGGGGGGCAAGGTTTTCAAAAATGGGTGCCCCCTCATGTACACGCGCGTGGGTGTACATGGCCCCGTCGGTGCCAGCGTGGGTGGAAAATGGCCCGAAAACAGCCCAGCGGCAAGCGGAAGCGGCTAACGTTGGGCAAAACTGACCCGAAAGCAGTATAGCTTGGAAAATTAAGCGGATGCAGCCAATTGTTGGCGAAAACTAAGCGGATACGGCCAAGTGTCGGTGAAAAATGGCCCGAAAACAGTCCAGCGGCAAGCGGAAACGGCTAACGTTGGGCAAAAGTGACCCGAAAACAGTTCAGCTGGGGGAAATTAAGCGGAAGCAGCCAAGCGTTGGGGAAAACCAAGCGGATACGGCCAAGAGTCGGTGGAAAATGGCCCGAAAACAGTCCAGCGGCAAGCGGAAACGGCTAACGTTGGGACAAAGTGACCCGAAAACAGTTCAGCTGGGGAAAATTAAGCGGATGCAGCCAAGCGTTGGGGAAAACTAAGCGGATCCGGCCCAGAGTCGGTGGAAATTGGCCCGAAAACAGTCCAGTGGCAAGCGGAAGCGGCTAACGTTGGGCAAAAGTGACCCGAAAACAGTTCAGCGGGGGAAAACTAAGCGGATGCGGCCACGCGTTGGGGAAAACCAAGCGGATACGGCCAAGTGTTGGGGAAAAATGGCCCGAAAACAGCCCAGCGGCAAGCGGAAGCGGCTAACGTTGGGGAAAAGTGACCCGAAAACAGTTAAGCGGGGGAAAACTAAGCGGATGCGGCCACGCGTTGGGGAAAACTAAGCGGATGCGGCCAAGTGTCGGTGGAAATTGGCCCGAAAACAGCCCAGCGGCAAGCGGAAGCGGCTAACGTTGGGCAAAACTGACCCGAAAACAGTTCAGCGGGGGAAAACTAAGCGGATGCGGCCACGCGTTGGGGAAAACTAAGCGGATACGGCCAAGAGTCGGTGGAAATTGGCCCGAAAATAGTCCAGCGGCAAGCGGAAGCGGCTAACGTTGGGCAAAACTGACCCGAAAACAGTTCAGCGGGGGAAAACTAAGCGGATGCGGCCACGCGTTGGGGAAAACTAAGCGGATACGGCCAAGAGTCGGTGGAAATTGGCCCGAAAACAGTCCAGCGGCAAGCGGAAGCGGCTAACGTTGGGCAAAAGTGACCCGAAAACAGTTCAGCGGGGGAAAACTAAGCGGATGCGGCCACGCGTTGGGGAAAACTAAGCGGATACGGCCAAGAGTCGGTGGAAATTGGCCCGAAAACAGTCCAGCGGCAAGCGGTAGCGGCTAACGTTGGGCAAAACTGACCCGAAAACAGTTCAGCGGGGGAAAACTAAGCGGATGCGGCCACGCGTTGGGGAAAACTAAGCGGATACGGCCAAGTGTTGGGGAAAAATGGCCCGAAAACAGCCCAGCGGCAAGCGGAAGCGGCTAACGTTGGGCAAAAGTGATCCGAAAACAGTTCAGCGGGGGAAAACTAAGCGGATGCGGCCACGCGTTGGGGAAAACTAAGCGGATACGGCCAAGGGTCGGTGAAAAAGGGCCCGAAAACAGTCCAGCGGCAAGCGGAAGCCGCTAACGTTGGGCAAAAATGACCCGAAAA
>NW_027601187.1:440000-443011 GCF_964058835.1 Carex rostrata
TTTTTGAATTTTTGAAATTTTTGAATTTTTTTGAATTTTTTTGAATTTTTTGAATTTTTTTTGAATTTTTGAAATTTTTTTTTTTTTTTGAATTTATTTGATTTTATAAATTTTTTGTGATTTTTTGAGATTTTTTTGAATATTTTACATGGGTGATTTTGACTTGGGGGATTTTCAGGGGGTGGTAACCCTGGGCGTGGCTAGAGCCTCAAAATGCATATTCCCCTATAGGGGGGCAAGGTTTTCAAAAATGGGTGCCCCCTCATGTACACGCGCGTGGGTGTACATGGCCCCGTCGGTGCCAGCGTGGGTGGAAAATGGCCCGAAAACAGCCCAGCGGCAAGCGGAAGCGGCTAACGTTGGGCAAAACTGACCCGAAAGCAGTATAGCTTGGAAAATTAAGCGGATGCAGCCAATTGTTGGCGAAAACTAAGCGGATACGGCCAAGTGTCGGTGAAAAATGGCCCGAAAACAGTCCAGCGGCAAGCGGAAGCGGCTAACGTTGGGCAAAAGTGACCCGAAAACAGTTCAGCGGGGGAAAACTAAGCGGATGCGGCCACGCGTTGGGGAAAACTAAGCGGATACGGCCAAGTGTGGGGGAAAAATGGCCCGAAAACATCCCAGCGGCAAGCGGAAGCGGCTAACGTTGGGCAAAAGTGACCCGAAAACAGTTCAGCGGGGGAAAACTAAGCGGATGCGGGCACGCGTTGGGGAAAACTAAGCGGATGCGGCCAAGTGTCGGTGGAAATTGGCCCGAAAACAGCCCAGCGGCAAGCGGAAGCGGCTAACGTTGGGCAAAAGTGACCCGAAAACAGTTCAGCGGGGGAAAACTAAGCGGATGCGGCCACGCGTTGGGGAAAACTAAGCGGATACGGCCAAGAGTCGGTGGAAATTGGCCCGAAAACAGTCCAGCGGCAAGCGGAAGCGGCTAACGTTGGGCAAAAGTGACCCGAAAACAGTTCAGCGGGGCAAAACTAGGCGGATGCGGCCACGCGTTGGGGAAAACTAAGCGGATACGGCCAAGTGTGGGGGAAAAATGGCCCGAAAACAGCCCAGCGGCAAGCGGAAGCGGCTAACGTTGGGGAAAAGTGACCCGAAAACAGTTAAGCGGGGGAAAACTAAGCGGATGCGGCCACGCGTTGGGGAAAACTAAGCGGATGCGGCCAAGTGTCGGTGGAAATTGGCCCGAAAACAGCCCAGCGGCAAGCGGAAGCGGCTAACGTTGGGCAAAAGTGCCCCGAAAACAGTTCAGCGGGGGAAAACTAAGCGGATGCGGCCACGCGTTGGGGAAAACTAAGCGGATACGGCCAAGAGTCGGTGGAAATTGGCCCGAAAACAGTCCAGCGGCAAGCGGAAGCGGCTAATGTTGGGCAAAAGTGACCCGAAAACAGTTCAGCGGGGGAAAACTAAGCGGATGCGGGCACGCGTTGGGGAAAACTAAGCGGATGCGGCCAAGTGTCGGTGGAAATTGGCCCGAAAACAGCCCAGCGGCAAGCGGAAGCGGCTAACGTTGGGCAAAAGTGACCCGAAAACAGTTCAGCGGGGGAAAACTAAGCGGATGCGGCCACGCGTTGGGGAAAACTAAGCGGATACGGCCAAGAGTCGGTGGAAATTGGCCCGAAAACAGTCCAGCGGCAAGCGGAAGCGGCTAACGTTGGGCAAAAGTGACCCGAAAACAGTTCAGCGGGGCAAATTTTTGAAATTTTTTTTGAAATTTTTTTGAATTTTTGAAATTTTTGAAGTTTTTTTGGGTTTTTGGACTTTTTTTGAATTTTTGAAATTTTTGAATTTTTTTGAATTTTTTTGAATTTTTTGAATTTTTTTTGAATTTTTGAAATTTTTTTTTTTTTTGAATTTATTTGATTTTATAAATTTTTTGTGATTTTTTGAGATTTTTTTGAATATTTTACATGGGTGATTTTGACTTGGGGGATTTTCAGGGGGTGGTAACCCTGGGCGTGGCTAGAGCCTCAAAATGCATATTCCCCTATAGGGGGGCAAGGTTTTCAAAAATGGGTGCCCCCTCATGTACACGCGCGTGGGTGTACATGGCCCCGTCGGTGCCAGCGTGGGTGGAAAATGGCCCGAAAACAGCCCAGCGGCAAGCGGAAGCGGCTAACGTTGGGCAAAACTGACCCGAAAGCAGTATAGCTTGGAAAATTAAGCGGATGCAGCCAATTGTTGGCGAAAACTAAGCGGATACGGCCAAGTGTCGGTGAAAAATGGCCCGAAAACAGTCCAGCGGCAAGCGGAAACGGCTAACGTTGGGCAAAAGTGACCCGAAAACAGTTCAGCTGGGGGAAATTAAGCGGAAGCAGCCAAGCGTTGGGGAAAACCAAGCGGATACGGCCAAGAGTCGGTGGAAAATGGCCCGAAAACAGTCCAGCGGCAAGCGGAAACGGCTAACGTTGGGACAAAGTGACCCGAAAACAGTTCAGCTGGGGAAAATTAAGCGGATGCAGCCAAGCGTTGGGGAAAACTAAGCGGATCCGGCCCAGAGTCGGTGGAAATTGGCCCGAAAACAGTCCAGTGGCAAGCGGAAGCGGCTAACGTTGGGCAAAAGTGACCCGAAAACAGTTCAGCGGGGGAAAACTAAGCGGATGCGGCCACGCGTTGGGGAAAACCAAGCGGATACGGCCAAGTGTTGGGGAAAAATGGCCCGAAAACAGCCCAGCGGCAAGCGGAAGCGGCTAACGTTGGGGAAAAGTGACCCGAAAACAGTTAAGCGGGGGAAAACTAAGCGGATGCGGCCACGCGTTGGGGAAAACTAAGCGGATGCGGCCAAGTGTCGGTGGAAATTGGCCCGAAAACAGCCCAGCGGCAAGCGGAAGCGGCTAACGTTGGGCAAAACTGACCCGAAAACAGTTCAGCGGGGGAAAACTAAGCGGATGCGGCCACGCGTTGGGGAAAACTAAGCGGATACGGCCAAGAGTCGGTGGAAATTGGCCCGAAAATAGTCCAGCGGCAAGCGGAAGCGGCTAACGTTGGGCAAAACTGACCCGAAAACAGTT
>NW_027601188.1:10000-15000 GCF_964058835.1 Carex rostrata
CGGTCTCTGCGGGGCGCCTCCACGCTTAGGCGCCCCGCTCAACCGTGTTTCACCGGCTTTACGGCTGGGGATTTCAACCCGCTCGGTCTCTGCGGGGCGCCTCCACGCTTAGGCGCCCCGCTCAACCGTGTTTCACCGGCTTTACGGCTGGGGCTTTCAACCCGCTCGGTCACTGCAGGGCACCTCCACGCTTAGGCGCCCCGCTCAACCGTGTTTCGCCGGCTTTACGGCTGGGGATTTCAACCCGCGCGGCTACCCGCATCGGTCTTACGGGCGCCTCCACGCTTAGACGTCCTGCCCGAACGTGTTTCGCCGGCTTTACGGCTGGGGATTTCAACCCGCTCGGTCTCTGCGGGGCGCCTCCACGCTTAGGCGCCCCAATGAACCGTGTTTCGCCGGCTTTACGGCTGGGGATTTCAACCCGCGCGGCTACCCGCATCGGTCTTACGGGCAAAACTCCACGCGGAGTCGCCCTGCCCGAACTTGTTTCGCCGGCTTTACGGCTGGGGATTTCAACCCGCTCGGTCTCTGCGGGGCGCCTCCACGCTTAGGCGCCCCAATGAACCGTGTTTCGCCGGCTTTACGGCTGGGGATTTCAACCCGCTCGGTCTCTGCGGGGCGCCTCCACGCTTAGGCGCCCCAATGAACCGTGTTTCGCCGGCTTTACGGCTGGGGATTTCAACCCGCTCGGTCTCTGCGGGGCGCCTCCACGCTTAGGCGCCCCAATGAACCGTGTTTCACCGGCTTTACGGCTGGGGATTTCAACCCGCGCGGCTACCCGCATCGGCCTTACGGGCGAAACTCCACGCGGAGTCACCCTGCCCGACCGCTTTTCGCCGGCTTTACGGCTGGGGATTTCAACCCGCATCGGTCTTACGGGCGCCTCCACGCTTAGACGCCCTGCCCCACCGTGTTTCGCCGGTTCTACGGCTGGGGATTTCAACCCGCGTGGTCCGTGTTTTTCGGTAACATATTCGTGTTCCTTGCCCCCGAATCGTGTCTTTTGTCCCCGCTGCACCGTGTTTTTTGCCCCCGCTCAACCGTGTTCTTTGCCCCCGCTCAACCGTGCTTACTGCCCCCGCTCAACCGTGCTTTTTCGGTAACATAATCGTGTTTTCGGGTAACATAATCTTGTTTTTCGGGCCATTTTACACCGACGGAGGCACCCACAGGGGCCATGTACACCCCGCTTGGCATGTACATGAGGGGCTGCCTCTTCCAAAAATCCTTCCCCCCTATAGGGGAATATGCATTTTGGGTCTCCAGCCACGCCCAGGGTTACCACCCCCTGGAAATCCCCCAGGTTTACCCCCCATTTTATGTGGATGCATAGATTCAGACCGCCCTGCTCCACCGCTTTTGGCCATTTTTGCCCAACGTTAGCCGCTTCGGCTTGCCGCTGGACTGTTTTCGGGCCTTTTTCACCGACGCTTGGCCGTATCCGCTTAGTTTTCCCCAACGCTTGGCCGCATCCGCTTAGTTTTCCCCCGCTGGACTGTTTTCGGGTCACTTTTGCCCAACGTTAGCGGCTTCCGCTTGCCGCTGGACTGTTTTCGGGCCCTTTTTCACCGACCCTTGGCCGTATCCGCTTAGTTTTCCCCAACTCGTGGCCGCATCCGCTTAGTTTTCCCCCGCTGAACTGTTTTCGGGTCACTTTTGCCCAACGTTAGCCGCTTCCGCTTGCCGCTGGGATGTTTTCGGGCCATTTTTCCCCAACACTTGGCCGTATCCGCTTAGTTTTCCCCAACGCGTGGCCGCATCCGCTTAGTTTTCCCCCGCTGAACTGTTTTCGGGTCAGTTTTGCCCAACGTTAGCCGCTTCCGCTTGCCGCTGGACTGTTTTCGGGCCAATTTCCACCGACTCTTGGCCGTATCCGCTTAGTTTTCCCCAACGCGTGGCCGCATCCGCTTAGTTTTCCCCCGCTGAACTGTTTTCGGGTCAGTTTTGCCCAACGTTAGCCGCTTCCGCTTGCCGCTGGACTGTTTTCGGGCCAATTTCCACCGACTCTTGGCCGTATCCGCTTAGTTTTCCCCAACGCGTGGCCGCATCCGCTTAGTTTTCCCCCGCTGAACTGTTTTCGGGTCACTTTTGCCCAACGTTAGCCGCTTTCGCTTGCCGCTGGGCTGTTTTCGGGCCAATTTCCACCGACACTTGGCCGGATCCGCTTAGTTTTCCCCAACGCGTGGCCGCATCCGCTTAGTTTTCCCCCGCTTAACTGTTTTCGGGTCACTTTTCCCCAACGTTAGCCGCTTCCGCTTGCCGCTGGGCTGTTTTCGGGCCATTTTTCCCCAACACTTGGCCGTATCCGCTTAGTTTTCCCCAACGCGTGGCCGCATCCGCTTAGTTTTCCCCCGCTGAACTGTTTTCGGGTCACTTTTGCCCAACGTTAGCCGCTTCCGCTTGGCACTGGACTGTTTTCGGGCCAATTTCCACCGACTCTGGGCCGGATCCGCTTAGTTTTCCCCAACGCTTGGCTGCATCCGCTTAATTTTCCCCAGCTGAACTGTTTTCGGGTCACTTTGTCCCAACGTTAGCCGTTTCCGCTTGCCGCTGGACTGTTTTCGGGCCATTTTCCACCGACTCTTGGCCGTATCCGCTTGGTTTTCCCCAACGCTTGGCTGCTTCCGCTTAATTTCCCCCAGCTGAACTGTTTTCGGGTCACTTTTGCCCAACGTTAGCCGTTTCCGCTTGCCGCTGGACTGTTTTCGGGCCATTTTTCACCGACACTTGGCCGTATCCGCTTAGTTTTCGCCAACAATTGGCTGCATCCGCTTAATTTTCCAAGCTATACTGCTTTCGGGTCAGTTTTGCCCAACGTTAGCCGCTTCCGCTTGCCGCTGGGCTGTTTTCGGGCCATTTTCCACCCACGCTGGCACCGACGGGGCCATGTACACCCACGCGCGTGTACATGAGGGGGCACCCATTTTTGAAAACCTTGCCCCCCTATAGGGGAATATGCATTTTGAGGCTCTAGCCACGCCCAGGGTTACCACCCCCTGAAAATCCCCCAAGTCAAAATCACCCATGTAAAATATTCAAAAAAATCTCAAAAAATCACAAAAAATTTATAAAACCAAATAAATTCAAAAAAAAAAAAAAAATTCAAAAATTCAAAAAAAATTCAAAAAATTCAAAAAAATTCAAAAAAATTCAAAAATTTCAAAAATTCAAAAAAAGTCCAAAAACCCAAAAAAACTTCAAAAATTTCAAAAATTCAAAAAAATTTCAAAAAAAATTTCAAAAATTTGCCCCGCTGAACTTTTTTCGGGTCAGTTTTGCCCAACGTTAGCCGCTTCCGCTTGCCGCTGGACTGTTTTCGGGCCAATTTCCACCGACTCTTGGCCGTATCCGCTTAGTTTTCCCCAACGCGTGGCCGCATCCGCTTAGTTTTCCCCCGCTGAACTGTTTTCGGGTCACTTTTGCCCAACGTTAGCCGCTTCCGCTTGCCGCTGGGCTGTTTTCGGGCCAATTTCCACCGACACTTGGCCGCATCCGCTTAGTTTTCCCCAACGCGTGGCCGCATCCGCTTAGTTTTCCCCCGCTTAACTATTTTCGGGTCACTTTTCCCCAACGTTAGCCGCTTCCGCTTGCCGCTGGGCTGTTTTCGGGCCATTTTTCCCCAACACTTGGCCGTATCCGCTTAGTTTTCCCCAACGCGTGGCCGCATCTGCTTAGTTTTCCCCCGCTGAACTGTTTTCGGGTCACTTTTCCCCAACGTTAGCCGCTTCCGCTTGCCGCTGGGCTGTTTTCGGGCCAATTTCCACCGACTCTGGGTCGGATCCGCTTAGTTTTCCCCAACGCTTGGCTGCATCCGCTTAATTTTCCCCAGCTGAACTGTTTTCGGGTCACTTTGTCCCAACGTTAGCCGTTTCCGCTTGCCGCTGGACTGTTTTCGGGCCATTTTCCACCGACTCTTGGCCGTATCCGCTTGGTTTTGCCCAACGCTTGGCTGCTTCCGCTTAATTTCCCCCAGCTGAACTGTTTTCGGGTCACTTTTGCCCAACGTTAGCCGTTTCCGCTTGCCGCTGGACTGTTTTCGGGCCATTTTTCACCGTCACTTGGCCGTATCCGCTTAGTTTTCGCCAACAATTGGCTGCATCCGCTTAATTTTCCAAGCTATACTGCTTTCGGGTCAGTTTTGCCCAACGTTAGCCGCTTCCGCTTGCCGCTGGGCTGTTTTCGGGCCATTTTCCACCCACGCTGGCACCGACGGGGCCATGTACACCCACGCGCGTGTACATGAGGGGGCACCCATTTTTGAAAACCTTGCCCCCCTATAGGGGAATATGCATTTTGAGGCTCTAGCCACGCCCAGGGTTACCACCCCCTGAAAATCCCCCAAGTCGAAATCACCCATGTAAAATATTCAAAAAAATCTCAAAAAATCACAAAAAATTTATAAAATCAAATAAATTCAAAAAAAAAAAAAAAATTCAAAAATTCAAAAAAATTTCAAAAAATTCAAAAAAATTCAAAAAAATTCAAAAAATTCAAAAATTCAAAAAAAGTCCAAAAACCCAAAAAAACTTCAAAAATTTCAAAAATTCAAAAAAATTTCAAAATTTCAAAAAAAATTTCAAAAATTTGCCCCGCTGAACTGTTTTCGGGTCACTTTTGCCCAACGTTAGCCGCTTCCGCTTGCCGCTGGACTGTTTTCGGGCCTATTTCCACCGACTCTTGGCCGTATCCGCTTAGTTTTCCCCAACGCGTGGCCGCATCCGCTTAGTTTTCCCCCGCTTAACTGTTTTCGGGTCACTTTTCCCCAACGTTAGCTGCTTCCGCTTGCCGCTGGGCTGTTTTCGGGCCATTTTTCCCCAACACTTGGCTGGATCCGCTTAGTTTTCCCCAACGCGTGGCCGCATCCGCTTAGTTTTCCCCCGCTGAACTGTTTTCGGGTCACTTTTTCCCAACGTTAGCCGCTTCCGCTTGCCGCTGGACTGTTTTCGGGCCAATTTCCACCGACTCTGGGCCGGATCCGCTTTGTTTTCCCCAACGCGTGG
>NW_027601188.1:25000-30000 GCF_964058835.1 Carex rostrata
CTGGGGATTTCAACCCGCTCGGTCTCTGCGGGGCGCCTCCACGCTTAGGCGCCCCAATGAACCGTGTTTCGCCGGCTTTACGGCTGGGGATTTCAACCCGCTCGGTCTCTGCGGGGCGCCTCCACGCTTAGGCGCCCCAATGAACCGTGTTTCACCGGCTTTACGGCTGGGGATTTCAACCCGCGCGGCTACCCGCATCGGCCTTACGGGCGAAACTCCACGCGGAGTCACCCTGCCCGACCGCTTTTCGCCGGCTTTACGGCTGGGGATTTCAACCCGCATCGGTCTTACGGGCGCCTCCACGCTTAGACGCCCTGCCCCACCGTGTTTCGCCGGTTCTACGGCTGGGGATTTCAACCCGCGTGGTCCGTGTTTTTCGGTAACATATTCGTGTTCCTTGCCCCCGAATCGTGTCTTTTGTCCCCGCTGCACCGTGTTTTTTGCCCCCGCTCAACCGTGTTCTTTGCCCCCGCTCAACCGTGCTTACTGCCCCCGCTCAACCGTGCTTTTTCGGTAACATAATCGTGTTTTCGGGTAACATAATCTTGTTTTTCGGGCCATTTTACACCGACGGAGGCACCCACAGGGGCCATGTACACCCCGCTTGGCATGTACATGAGGGGCTGCCTCTTCCAAAAATCCTTCCCCCCTATAGGGGAATATGCATTTTGGGTCTCCAGCCACGCCCAGGGTTACCACCCCCTGGAAATCCCCCAGGTTTACCCCCCATTTTATGTGGATGCATAGATTCAGACCGCCCTGCTCCACCGCTTTTGGCCATTTTTGCCCAACGTTAGCCGCTTCGGCTTGCCGCTGGACTGTTTTCGGGCCTTTTTCACCGACGCTTGGCCGTATCCGCTTAGTTTTCCCCAACGCTTGGCCGCATCCGCTTAGTTTTCCCCCGCTGGACTGTTTTCGGGTCACTTTTGCCCAACGTTAGCGGCTTCCGCTTGCCGCTGGACTGTTTTCGGGCCCTTTTTCACCGACCCTTGGCCGTATCCGCTTAGTTTTCCCCAACTCGTGGCCGCATCCGCTTAGTTTTCCCCCGCTGAACTGTTTTCGGGTCACTTTTGCCCAACGTTAGCCGCTTCCGCTTGCCGCTGGGATGTTTTCGGGCCATTTTTCCCCAACACTTGGCCGTATCCGCTTAGTTTTCCCCAACGCGTGGCCGCATCCGCTTAGTTTTCCCCCGCTGAACTGTTTTCGGGTCAGTTTTGCCCAACGTTAGCCGCTTCCGCTTGCCGCTGGACTGTTTTCGGGCCAATTTCCACCGACTCTTGGCCGTATCCGCTTAGTTTTCCCCAACGCGTGGCCGCATCCGCTTAGTTTTCCCCCGCTGAACTGTTTTCGGGTCAGTTTTGCCCAACGTTAGCCGCTTCCGCTTGCCGCTGGACTGTTTTCGGGCCAATTTCCACCGACTCTTGGCCGTATCCGCTTAGTTTTCCCCAACGCGTGGCCGCATCCGCTTAGTTTTCCCCCGCTGAACTGTTTTCGGGTCACTTTTGCCCAACGTTAGCCGCTTTCGCTTGCCGCTGGGCTGTTTTCGGGCCAATTTCCACCGACACTTGGCCGGATCCGCTTAGTTTTCCCCAACGCGTGGCCGCATCCGCTTAGTTTTCCCCCGCTTAACTGTTTTCGGGTCACTTTTCCCCAACGTTAGCCGCTTCCGCTTGCCGCTGGGCTGTTTTCGGGCCATTTTTCCCCAACACTTGGCCGTATCCGCTTAGTTTTCCCCAACGCGTGGCCGCATCCGCTTAGTTTTCCCCCGCTGAACTGTTTTCGGGTCACTTTTGCCCAACGTTAGCCGCTTCCGCTTGGCACTGGACTGTTTTCGGGCCAATTTCCACCGACTCTGGGCCGGATCCGCTTAGTTTTCCCCAACGCTTGGCTGCATCCGCTTAATTTTCCCCAGCTGAACTGTTTTCGGGTCACTTTGTCCCAACGTTAGCCGTTTCCGCTTGCCGCTGGACTGTTTTCGGGCCATTTTCCACCGACTCTTGGCCGTATCCGCTTGGTTTTCCCCAACGCTTGGCTGCTTCCGCTTAATTTCCCCCAGCTGAACTGTTTTCGGGTCACTTTTGCCCAACGTTAGCCGTTTCCGCTTGCCGCTGGACTGTTTTCGGGCCATTTTTCACCGACACTTGGCCGTATCCGCTTAGTTTTCGCCAACAATTGGCTGCATCCGCTTAATTTTCCAAGCTATACTGCTTTCGGGTCAGTTTTGCCCAACGTTAGCCGCTTCCGCTTGCCGCTGGGCTGTTTTCGGGCCATTTTCCACCCACGCTGGCACCGACGGGGCCATGTACACCCACGCGCGTGTACATGAGGGGGCACCCATTTTTGAAAACCTTGCCCCCTATAGGGGAATATGCATTTTGAGGCTCTAGCCACGCCCAGGGTTACCACCCCCTGAAAATCCCCCAAGTCAAAATCACCCATGTAAAATATTCAAAAAAATCTCAAAAAATCACAAAAAATTTATAAAACCAAATAAATTCAAAAAAAAAAAAAAAATTCAAAAATTCAAAAAAAATTCAAAAAATTCAAAAAAATTCAAAAAAATTCAAAAATTTCAAAAATTCAAAAAAAGTCCAAAAACCCAAAAAAACTTCAAAAATTTCAAAAATTCAAAAAAATTTCAAAAAAAATTTCAAAAATTTGCCCCGCTGAACTTTTTTCGGGTCAGTTTTGCCCAACGTTAGCCGCTTCCGCTTGCCGCTGGACTGTTTTCGGGCCAATTTCCACCGACTCTTGGCCGTATCCGCTTAGTTTTCCCCAACGCGTGGCCGCATCCGCTTAGTTTTCCCCCGCTGAACTGTTTTCGGGTCAGTTTTGCCCAACGTTAGCCGCTTCCGCTTGCCGCTGGGCTGTTTTCGGGCCAATTTCCACCGACACTTGGCCGCATCCGCTTAGTTTTCCCCAACGCGTGGCCGCATCCGCTTAGTTTTCCCCCGCTTAACTATTTTCGGGTCACTTTTCCCCAACGTTAGCCGCTTCCGCTTGCCGCTGGGCTGTTTTCGGGCCATTTTTCCCCAACACTTGGCCGTATCCGCTTAGTTTTCCCCAACGCGTGGCCGCATCTGCTTAGTTTTCCCCCGCTGAACTGTTTTCGGGTCACTTTTCCCCAACGTTAGCCGCTTCCGCTTGCCGCTGGGCTGTTTTCGGGCCAATTTCCACCGACTCTGGGTCGGATCCGCTTAGTTTTCCCCAACGCTTGGCTGCATCCGCTTAATTTTCCCCAGCTGAACTGTTTTCGGGTCACTTTGTCCCAACGTTAGCCGTTTCCGCTTGCCGCTGGACTGTTTTCGGGCCATTTTCCACCGACTCTTGGCCGTATCCGCTTGGTTTTGCCCAACGCTTGGCTGCTTCCGCTTAATTTCCCCCAGCTGAACTGTTTTCGGGTCACTTTTGCCCAACGTTAGCCGTTTCCGCTTGCCGCTGGACTGTTTTCGGGCCATTTTTCACCGTCACTTGGCCGTATCCGCTTAGTTTTCGCCAACAATTGGCTGCATCCGCTTAATTTTCCAAGCTATACTGCTTTCGGGTCAGTTTTGCCCAACGTTAGCCGCTTCCGCTTGCCGCTGGGCTGTTTTCGGGCCATTTTCCACCCACGCTGGCACCGACGGGGCCATGTACACCCACGCGCGTGTACATGAGGGGGCACCCATTTTTGAAAACCTTGCCCCCCTATAGGGGAATATGCATTTTGAGGCTCTAGCCACGCCCAGGGTTACCACCCCCTGAAAATCCCCCAAGTCGAAATCACCCATGTAAAATATTCAAAAAAATCTCAAAAAATCACAAAAAATTTATAAAATCAAATAAATTCAAAAAAAAAAAAAAAATTCAAAAATTCAAAAAAATTTCAAAAAATTCAAAAAAATTCAAAAAAATTCAAAAAATTCAAAAATTCAAAAAAAGTCCAAAAACCCAAAAAAACTTCAAAAATTTCAAAAATTCAAAAAAATTTCAAAATTTCAAAAAAAATTTCAAAAATTTGCCCCGCTGAACTGTTTTCGGGTCACTTTTGCCCAACGTTAGCCGCTTCCGCTTGCCGCTGGACTGTTTTTGGGCCTATTTCCACCGACTCTTGGCCGTATCCGCTTAGTTTTCCCCAACGCGTGGCCGCATCCGCTTAGTTTTCCCCCGCTTAACTGTTTTCGGGTCACTTTTCCCCAACGTTAGCTGCTTCCGCTTGCCGCTGGGCTGTTTTCGGGCCATTTTTCCCCAACACTTGGCTGGATCCGCTTAGTTTTCCCCAACGCGTGGCCGCATCCGCTTAGTTTTCCCCCGCTGAACTGTTTTCGGGTCACTTTTTCCCAACGTTAGCCGCTTCCGCTTGCCGCTGGACTGTTTTCGGGCCAATTTCCACCGACTCTGGGCCGGATCCGCTTTGTTTTCCCCAACGCGTGGCCGCATCCGCTTAGTTTTCCCCCGCTTAACTGTTTTCGGGTCACTTTTCCCCAACGTTAGCCGCTTCCGCTTGCCGCTGGGCTGTTTTCGGGCCAATTTCCACCGACTCTTGGCCGGATCCGCTTAATTTTCCCCAGCTGAACTGTTTTCGGGTCATTTTAGCCCGACGGGGGCACCGACGGGACTGTTTTCGGGCCATTTTGCACCGACGCTTGGCCGCATGCGCTCAGTTTTGGGGCCATTTTTCACTGACGGCTGGCCGCATCCGCTTAGTTGCCCCCGCTTTGCTGATTTTTGCGCCGTTTTTTTTGTTGAACTTCAGGTTTCAAACTTCCAATTTTTTTTCCAAACTGCAGATTTCATATTTTATATTTTTAATAAATTTGAACTTTTTCAAAATATAAAAAAAGTATTGCCTACATCCATAATTTGGATCGCGTACAATCCGGAAGTTTGAGAAATGGTCCACACCGGGTGTGAACCATCCAATCCGAAAAAAGTGGGAATTTTTACAAGCCGGAAAAACTGGAGTTTCAATGGCTCTTTGGACGGTTGTAATTCATTTGGACCAAAAATTGTCCAACCCA